>NW_007743984.1:7041-8724 GCF_000696425.1 Galeopterus variegatus
CTCCCGCCGAGGGTTCGGATCCCATGTGGAGACCAGTTCCCGCTCACTGGCTGAGCACGGTACGGGCGCAATACCGAGGGTTGCGATCCCCTTGCCGGTCCCCGGTGAGGGTTGGTGAGGGTTGTGATCCCGTTACCGGTCAGTAAAAAAAAGACAAAAAGGAAAAAAAAAAGGTAAAAATTTTAAAAAAATAATTTTTCTACCACTTAAATTCTGATATACACCTCCCACTGTGTGGTAAGATATGAGTTTAAAGTCACTGTGCGTGTGCATATATATATATATATACACACATACACATACACTACATATATATTTTTATGTATATACAGTATATTTGTATATACACTTTTAGTATTTCCACTACTAAGAAGTTTTGATTGTTCTACTTTTTAAAAATTATATTAAAATTGGTATGTCTACGCTATCTAATCATAAATTATACTATATCAAATATGCTATTTTGAATTCTATTTTTTCTTCCAAACATAAAAACAACACACACTCAATTGCTTATGCTAAATAAATTATAAGTTGGATCATGAATTGAGTAATACAGTTGGAAGACTTTTGCATATGAGTTCCTAAAATTGTTAATAAATTTTAATTCAAAAAGATTAATTTTGTGGAAATAATAGAAGACCAAAAAAATAATAAGGCACAAAACAATTATTTATGAGTACCTTCATTTTTTTGAATCACCCATAACTACTTCCTCCAACAAGCAAAAGAAAACTACATGGGACAGGATCTGTCTCAAATGCCACTTCTGTTCCTAAACCTTTCTAGTCTCTCAGGACAGGGGAGCTGCTCCTGGCACTTTTCATGTGCTTTTCCTTTTAGCAAGAAACTTATTTGTCAGTGTTGTCTAAATATGTGTTCGCTTCTCCTGTACGCTCAAATAGAGTCACTGCATTTATTTTTCTTGTCTCTCTCTTCTTCTGTTCCTTTTTCCTTTCCTTTCCTTCGCTTTGCTTTCTTTTTTTTCCTCCCTCCCTCCTTTTCTTCCTCCTTTTCTTCTTATAATTCCCATTCACTGTCACCATGACTGTCTAATAGTAGGTTGATTCCTTAAAATATTTTATATGAATGATTCCATACATATGGAGAACTTATATAAACAAACCTCCTCTACTTGATTAGGAACATATCAATGTTCATATAAAACAAATACAATATCATACAATTTGACACTCATGCCCAATAAAAGATTCAAATTAAATGATGAAAATTATCAATTACATCAGGGCAGAAGAGCTGTATGTTGTTTTATTTTATTTTTTGTTTATTTGTATTTTTAAAAATTTTTAAAACAAAGTTTTAAGCATTTGGAAAATACTGTTTTTAAAAAGCTGCCAACCACACATTTGCTGTTGTTTCTGTTGTGGATTTTTGCTGAGACACACACAAAACGTATTTGGGGTGCTATAGTAGCAGTTGTGCTAAACTGGTATTTGGACGTGTGCAGACACAGTGACAGTTAACGTATTTTTAAAAATAAGACTGCTCCTGTTAGAAATCTACTGCACATGCCTAGAATACTGCCCAGAACAATTACTTCGGTGACAGGATCCTTGAGGTTTTCTAAAACCACATGGCATTCACGACCTCCCTTATGTAACCTTGCTGGAAAGCCCATAGAAGTAGAGATGCTGCGGCAGAAAGTTCTGCGGTCTCGGACAT
>NW_007743984.1:11477-11923 GCF_000696425.1 Galeopterus variegatus
TTAATATCGACATTTTAATGTGATTTAATACTGCTTATTTTAATATATTTATAATTGTTGTCTTATATATAATAATATATTTACATTATATACTTATATGTTATATATAATGTGTGAAATTTATATTGCTTATGGAATATTATATTGCATTAGAGATATTTCAATTTATATAAATCTTCCTTATTCTTTTTCAACAGTTGCTTGATTTCACATAGTGGGTTTGTATATTATGATATTTAATCAACCAGTTAATGGTTTAATTACCCTCACATGATCTTCTGGGTGTTTTCAGGATAAAGTGTGGAGTCACAAATTCAGTGTTTGCATATTTTGAACTTGGACGAACATTAGCACATTCCCCCAGAGAAAGGCCAAGTCCTCCCCCTTGCTAACAGCGCATGCGCAGACCATTTTCTCTCACCCGTGTAGATCAATGTTACAGCTTC
>NW_007743984.1:17118-17695 GCF_000696425.1 Galeopterus variegatus
CAAAAAAAAAAAAAAAAAATGTGAGTGTTTGCACGGTTTGGGGAAAGAGGGAGATTTCTGAAAAGAAGGCTGATTTGGGGGTGAAGGACATGCTCTATGTGGTCCTGTGATGGTGGAAAACACCCATTTTTCACAGCCCACAGAACTGTATACCACTTTGTAAACGTTACTGGCTCTCAGTTGCAAACCTTCCTGGGAGGGTTGGGAAATGATGAACTGAGTAACTTTGTAAATCAGTGTATTGACTGGGCACTGTTAAGGCTGAAGACAAAACAAACTGCACGTAAACTTACTCTGTTCTGTTTGTTTTTTTCATCACAAGAGTATGGGTTAGCTATTATGAGGTGACTCCACATGTACATTAGGGTTGAAGGAATAAGTAACTAAATACCGGATTATAGGATTCAGGTTTCTCATTGTCAGAGAAAGAAGTTACAAATAAGGGATAGAGAAAAGCTTGAGTGAACACTAGGGTGTTGGACTAGTCAGAAATATCAGTAAAAACTCAGACTTATCTTAATATCGACATTTTAATGTGATTTAATACTGCTTATTTTAATATATTTATAATTGTTGT
>NW_007743985.1:0-445 GCF_000696425.1 Galeopterus variegatus
CTGATCTTTATTTCGTTATTCAGGTATTTAAACTGATATTTGAAATTTGAGATGGTTTATAGTAAAAGAAACATATATAATATTTATTAAAATAGAAATAGATTTTTTCAATATATATGTAGAGATATCAATATTCTAAAATCGTAGCTGAAGCCAGTATCACTACTATTCCTGAGCGTTAAGTTTGATTCTAAGCTTCCAAGTAGCCAAAGGAAAAAAGTATAGCACAGAGTTATTTGGTCCTCAGTATTTTTTGAGAGAGAAAACATTTTTCCTAGAACTAAATTCTGAAAGGAATTTTAAAAATTGAACATTATTCAAGGCGATAACATCAACACACTATCTCCATCATTTCATTCAGGTATGTCCTCAAATGTGTCGTCCGAGAGTCCCTGCCTGGCTGCTGTGTCTAAACCAGTGCTCCTCCTCAAGAGCTAAAGGAAAC
>NW_007743985.1:5941-6147 GCF_000696425.1 Galeopterus variegatus
TGCTGAATGGGATCGCTCCTTGCCAATCCAGGACAAAGGGCAGGACCAGAGGGGTGGCAGAAATGTATGCCATGCAGGGGACAGGAAGGGGAGGGACTCTTCCAGGGCCACCAGCCTGGCCTGCCATGCCTGCTTTTCTTTAGGACTGATCTTTATTTCGTTATTCAGGTATTTAAACTGATATTTGAAATTTGAGATGGTTTATA
>NW_007743985.1:11143-16056 GCF_000696425.1 Galeopterus variegatus
ATCATCATCATCATCATCATTATTATCTGTTATTCCTATGTATGACATATGAGGACTTGGGTACTTTTCAGCCATAAATTGAATGATGGATTGGTTGGTATAAGTGAGAGATCTGTCAATTCATGTAAAACTAGTGAATGTTCATATAAATGAGATGCATGGCATATAACATGTTTATAACCTTAAATGTGTACTTTAGAAGCCTGCAGTAAAAATGATATATCTCCANACCAAATATATTTTTAAAATTTGTTTTTTATTTTTTTATTTTAACATTAATTTGTACATATATGTGGAGTACAGAGTGCTGTTTCAATACATGCATATACTGCACAATGACTCACCCAGGGTAGATAGCATTGTTTTGAACCCCTTAGTCTACCACTTCTCCTTCCCCAAATATTATCTGTAAAAAGTCTGTTTTTCAAAATGTAAGTAACTGACTTCTAATTAAGATATGAATTATGTTTACAGACAGTTTAAGGATTTTAATAGAATGGTTGTTTTTCACTTCACTAAGAGTAGGAGAAAGAGAAACATTAATCAAAGTCTTACAAATAGAAAACTGTGTCATGTTGGAAACAGCAAGTCCTGTATCTGAGGAGGGGCTTACACTAGAGGATATTCACAGGAACATCCAACAGGGTTGGCTGGCTGAAAAGTTTCTTACCACCTGAAAGGTGCTTTTGTGCAGTATTACTGCCTGTACTGATATGTTCGCAGCATCACAGATTATAAATGGACGCTGCCTAGTGTTGCCAAATTTAGCAAAAAAAAAAAAAGAATCATCAATTAAATTTTAATTTCAGATCAACAATGGATAATTTTTTTAGTATAAGTATATCCCAAAGTAGGTCATATGGGACGTACTTATTCTGAAAATTACTCTAAGAAATTATGTGTATTTTTTAGTACACTGTAGTTTACCTGGCAAACCTAATGCCGTCTGATGATAATGCTAAGTTGTTAGAACATTGCATCTGAATTTTAGAACATCAGATCCCTCTAAGTACCTTGAGTTGCCCTCAGACCAAAATCCACTAATTCTTTTATGCCAGATGGTGCCAAATATGACTAAGCAGACACCTCAACACAACATCCACGGTGTCCATGGAAACACGTTCAAAAACTGTCTGCCTGCCTTCCTAAATTAACTTAGAATCGTAAAACTTCAAAATTTTAGAATTGGAGACTAGCATAATTTTTTTTTTTAAGGAAAGAATTATGTCATTTGCAAGCGCAAAGACCTTTCCTACAACCAGTTACCATCACGGGGGTAAGGAGAGTGACATGAACGCCACATTTAACTACAGGAGAGCCAAGAAGATGCCAGGGCCTCTCCAGTCCCAGAATCTATTTATTCTTCCAATGTTAGCAACTTGTTATGGGCCATCTTTACAAGACATAATAAAAATAGAAAAGAAATGGACTGTAAGTTCCTTGCGGACCAAATGGGTGTCAAATTCATCTGCGTAACCCAAGTGTTTGGCACTCAGTGGGTGCTTAATGGTTGCTTGATGAGTGAATGAGTGACTGTGTATGTAGTCTGAGTCACTGAGCCCCAATGTGTGTTTGGATGGGGGTGGGAGGTTGAGGAAGGGGACATCACAGCCCCTGCTCTCAGTCCATTTTCCTAACCAGATGCTTTTGTTCGTCACATCCATAATAACGATGCAGAGATGGCAACACTCCGCGCACTTGGGCCCTCAGGAAAGCACCTGGATCTCAGCCCAGGTTCAACTCAGACCCAGTTTCTTCCCCTCTGTGGGCCCATTTTTCCACCAGGGGAACCAGCACAGGCCAGTGGGACACAGGCTTTTCACAGACCTATAGAAACATCCATGACCCGAGGAAAGAACAGTTAGCTCCAGAATATGAGCAGAACTATCAAAATTAGTAAATGTCTGCGTAAACGTCTACAATATATACTTAAGTCAATAATCAACTGCAACTCAATGCTCATATTAATAAGTATAAATTATATTTATTGTGGGACGTGTGTACATTTTATTACTTCTGACACAACGTGAGGTGTGACCAGCCTTGTCTACATACTTTCCTCCCTCCCACCTGAAACCGCTCACAATGAAAGCTGCCTGGTAGACCATCTCTCACAACATTTAGAAAAAGAATCACTTCTTCTAGTCCCTCCCTGCCTCCTATCCTCTTCCTCCTCAAAGCTGCTCACTGCAGTAATGTCCTGATTTTAAATGTTTTTCATGCAGCACATGTGTTCACATGCAAAGTTCCATACATGTCCCCTACACAGTGATGTACGTCTGCTGGGAAGAGCTGCAATGGTTGAAGAATGAAAAGAGGCACTAATATTAAAATGGCTAACTTTTAAAGAGTGCTCCCCACGCATAAACTAGTGTGCTCAGCGAGGTACTGACACCTTACAGCACCCTCTGTGGTGAGATCTATTATCATCCTCATCTTACGGGCAAGAAAATCAGAGAGTCTAAGTTGACACAGGTGAACCAAGATCTAAACCTGGGCAGCCTGATCTTATTTTAGATAAGTCACTGAGTGCTCCAACTTTGGAGTGAAGTGGACAGAGGGCCATTACTCAAGATGGTTCAACCTCTGAGAATGTTAGGATGCCCATGCTCAAAATCAGCTAAGTCTAGGGGAAAGAGGGCTAGGGGTGGGGGGAGAAGAAAGACAACCAAACGAGATTTTTCCAAGCAACTATGATGATGAAGATGGAAAAGGTAAGATGCACATGCCTCCAATTGAAGGCAGAGCTATCCAGTCTATATTCTGGAGCTGGAGAGTCACTAGATTAGGAAGTGGCACTTCCTAATGCCAAGAGCTGGAGAGAGACATTGAGTTCATTCATTTCAACCACATCATTTAACAGATGGGGGACCAAAGCCTAGAAAGGTTAAATAACCTGCCCAAGATCACCCAGAGGAAGAGTATTCCAGGTCTCCAGACTCCACTCCAGTGCTCATTTTTCCTATCCCTCACTGCCTCCCTGGGCCTGCAAGTGAGAAGTGAAAGGCAAAATAACTTGGAAAAAAAAAAAGGCAATCCAGGACAGATAAAGAAATCCTGACCTAGAGGCCTCTCTGAGAAATCTTTAGAGATCCACAGAGTAAGGGAGGTTCCCACAAACAAAAGAAGACATGCCAAATGAGAGTGGGTCCAGGCAACTAAATCAGTAGCAGATTTTTATCACAGTTAAGAAGGGGCTTTAGCAGATTTTTGTAAGCACTGGGCACTGATAAGGATTCATTAGGAATATCATGTCAAGTCAACTTTTGTATCCTGTTCTTCACAGAGTTCTTGGTGAACTGAAAAACTTTGGTCCACTTAGGTGTCAAGATTTTAGCAGTGTATGTAGCAGTCTGATATCTGGTGAATTAAATTGCAAAATAAGAGCTAGATTCAGCTGATGCATAACCTTAAGGCACCTTCGCCAACCCCCAGCAGACCTTGGCACCTCATTCCCTCCACTTGATGAGCTCACAAAGGTGACATCTTCCTGTGCTTTGCTTACCTGTCTGAAACCCACAAGTAAACTGCGAGCTTCTGGATCCCCAGCTCCTGCACACAGTAAGTGTCAGTCAAATGGATGACCTCATACTTCATGTTTATTTGGCCATTATCTCTTGAGCATCTACAACGTGCCAGGCTTTGAGCTCAGTACTGGGTATGCCTTGTTTAACATACAGACAGGCTCCCTGCCTGCCCTATTGGAACCTGAAATCTAGTGGGAGGGACAGGCATTAAGTGAATAATTATATAAATAATGATCCATATTATGAAGGGAAAGTACAGGATGCTATAAGAAGGGGCATAATCCGCGCTCTGCCCAAAAATGCTGGTAACAGTTGAACGCTCTCCTGCCATTCGGGGTTTTTTGTCTGTGCAGCCACCGGGATCTCCCCAGCGTTCCCACCCCGGCCCTCCTCCGGCACCAGTCTCCGCCCTCCACAGCTCCTCCCTGATCCTCGGCAGCCAGCCGGGAGCCGGAAGGGATGGCTCGCCCAACCTTGGCCCACTGGCCGCAGTGGCCGGAGACTCGGGCGCTCCCGGGTGACGACAGTCTCGGGCAGCCGCTGTCTTGGCGAGCGGTGGTGCAGGAAAGAGTCCCCGGTCCCGCCGATTCCGGACCCCCAGAAAAATGCGCTTCTTCTCTGATCCCCGCGCCCTCGCCCACTGCCGCCAAGCCTGAGGGCACAGGACGGCCCCAGCAATCGTCGAGCTCTGGGCTGGGCTGCGGAGCTGGCCTGAGCGGCAGGGCTCTTCAGGCTCTTTTAATCCATAGGTTTCCCTTGCATGTCTGTCTTTCTTTGTTCCTTGGTCATCTGTCCTGTAAAGTTTTGTTTGTTTGGATTGTTTTTTTTTTTTTATTTATTTTGCTGATTGCATCCTTGAAGTATCATTTAACATGTTCACCTGATTCTTCTGTATTCTGTAGATTCAGATTCGGATTCAACATTTTGGCAAGAATAGTTGACAGGGAGTGTTGAGTTCCATCAGGAGACACAACAGTAGGTTTTGAAAAATGCCCAAAATCTATTCCACAATTCCCAAAGAGATTTTCACATCTGATTATAAAGTCCTGGAGGATTCTAAAATCTTAAGAGGGAAACTTGTGCTCTTGAGAATCAGATAAGCATCTCAACTCCTGAGGGCTAGCTGAATACCAAGATAATCTACATACCCCAAGTTGCCTTAGATTCTTATGTGACTAGGTTTCACTGTGAGATCTGTGGTTCTCGTTCAAGCCCCTGAATTCAGGATTCGGGCATCTGGGTCCTCACTGATTTGCTTACTTGTTGAAAGGAAGTTTTGAGCTAGTGCTGGTCAAACTTTATTTTATTTATTTACTTATTATTTAAAAAAAATTTTTTTTGCTGGTTATATTTTAGATGCAAAGGTGATAAATTGGAAGAGAAACA
>NW_007743985.1:17265-17695 GCF_000696425.1 Galeopterus variegatus
AAAACAAGGGCAACATATTAAGAGTCTCATTAAGTTTTACTCATACATCAAGGCCCAGCTCTAATGTTACCTCTGCTGGGAGGTCTTTGCGCACCCCTGAAAGTAGTAATCCACCGTTTTCCCATATTGCATCATGTATAATGTCACCCCACAAATCACCCTGCACGTGACCACTGAACAAATACAACACTCGTGCTAGGTGTCTACACACTGAGGATACAACAGATAAGGAAGAAACCTTCCTAGGAAGAGTCCTGTTTTTAATCTCCCTAGATACGGTACCAAGTCGCACCTCTGCACTTAGCATGAACCCCTTGCTCGGTGCCTATTACGTGTTCACTGGATGCTCAGAAGAAGCTCTTCGTTTTCCTCAGGACCACATTGTGAGGCAGACAGGAAGCATTCATGTTATGTTTTGACTTTTACATAC
>NW_007743986.1:0-435 GCF_000696425.1 Galeopterus variegatus
AAAAAAAAAAAAACTGCTTTAATCTATCAAATTTAAGTTTTAGCTATAAAGACCTGAAAAGAAACATGGCATAGTAAGAGGTGGGTTCAGAACAGACCCGCAGGCAATTCTGTAAGGCCGCCTTGAAACTCCATTGCACTTATCAAAGATTGGAGGGCATATGGCTGAGGTATCGACTAGAATATTGTTTGATAATTGACAAGCTAAGGTGAAATACCGTGGCAAATATGGAGCGAGATGGAAGAATGAGTATTCTCCTTTCCCAATCCTACGCAGATATCGCTAGTAGTCTTCTTGTTTTCAGGTGATGTAGGTATAATGTGAACAAAAAGAAAATGTTGCAGAGGAGACATAAACAACTTGGGTACAGTTGTAGATCTTTCTACACAATAGTATTTGGAACATTTCTACCCATTATTAAGATCCAGTGCTCTA
>NW_007743986.1:2303-4468 GCF_000696425.1 Galeopterus variegatus
TATATGTCAGGCATACAGAAAATGTTCAGCCATATTAGTCCTATTCTTGCCAGCTCCCTCCCTACTTGCTTTAAATATACTATTTCCAGACTCTGTCAGAATCTCTATTTTTCCCCCTCTCTCCAATTTTAGATCTCAGTAGGAATGGATTCAATGTTTCTGAAAACACTGCAATAGTATATTTATATATGTGATTATCATAGAAAATATGAAGATATTTATGTCAGCAGTAGAGCAGTTTGGTTTCTATTTTGCACACTATTCTTCATAGCTTCAATAGAATTAACTTGTTCCACCCTGTTAGATGGGGGGAGTGATGGAGAATACTTGCCCAATATTTAGAATTAATAGAGAGGAAAGCAAAAGGGAAATGGGGGGGAGAGAGAGAGAGAGAGAGAGAGAGAGAGGTATAAACTGACCAGCAGCAATACCCATAATTTATCAAGAAGCAAGAAATGTGACTGGGAACCATCTGAGACTTAATTTCAGTAGGAAAAAATTGCAGAAGAAAGAGCACAGAAAATTCCTAAGATATCATTATATAACGTGGATAAGAACTTCTCATTTAGATAAACCAAGCATTTAATTACTTAAACAAAAACAAAGGCCATCATCTGTGAAGTAGTTTATTTCAAAACAATTAATTATTCTCTGTCATATGGTTGAATACAGACCAGCTGTATTCAGAGAGGCTGTTCTGGAGCATTTCTGAAGATAAGTACTGGTGTTGACAGTGACATTACATCTCCGAGAGAAATCAGTGAAGATAATTTGGTGAAGGGTCGATAAAACTGCCTTGGTTCTTGACCTATATTTTCTTGTTTTTTGGAATATTATATTAATTTCTAACTGAGCTATTTTCAATAAATTATTTAAATTATAATTATTTATATATAATTTGCTTAATAAATTCAAATTGCTTGAATGTTGTGATCATCTGATTTAAAAATAATTTTACCATCAAAAAGGTGCAGGCTGCTACCCAAAACTACCAAAAATAACAAAAGACAGTCTATAATCAAGAACCTTTTAATACAGAGAAAAGAAACATTTCCAGAGATAAAAGCCCTTTATTGATAGCTATTATCAAGACAATTTTCACTACAGAAAATCCAAATGAGATTGGGAAAACAGCTAAACTTCTCTGAGCACTAATTTTGTGTCAGTCTTTGTGGTAGTATATTATAGGTTATTTTATTTAGTTGATTAGATGCCCTCATTGCTTTGAAACTGGTCTCTTAAAACACCCACAATGGCAGGACATAGTCACATCAATGTGATGAGACCGAGTTTTTTTAATGAGGAAAAAAAAAAATGCAAAAGGACAGCTGTGTTCTCAGAGTTTCTTAGTACTTTAAAATTCTTTACTTAAATGCTTATCTCTAACCCGAAATTTCAGGAGTACTTTTGTCTGGCTGCATAAAGACAAAATATGCCAGGAATAGATTAGATGCCATTACCCATTTTGGAAACCCGTTATACCAGGTATATTTTCTTGATGCTCATGAGTAACTTCCATTAGCCTTCATGAGACTGGCGTTCATGCGTGAAGTAGAGAATAGATCCGTTATCTCTAAAGGGCAGTTTCCTTTTTAATACATTGCTCAAGTCTTATTACATGTTTCCTCTTTGTTTATATTACAAAGACTCACGCCTTCATTTATAGAAAGGGGCATATAACTGTGGGATTAAGCACCTTCGTTGGAAGGTTCTTCAGGATTGTTTTAGGCCATAAAGGTGTGGAATTATTATATTTAGAAATCTCTAGTATTATAAAACTGTTAATATACTAGATTCACTTGGAACCAATACAATAATTTAGATTTAAATTAAACAATCATTTCAGTAGTTACTGAGTCAGTTGTTCATATTTGCAAAATTTTCAAACCTACAAGAAGTAATTTTCCCAGCAACTTAGGTTGAATAGAAGGGAAAAGAAGCTATTAGTGAAAACCTAGGTATTTTTGTTATGTTGGGCCAAGTTATACAGTCACAACAAAAATATTTTAGATTTTCGCATGTATGTTAAGAGTTTTTGGGGGTGGGGGAGAGAGAGAGAAAGAGAGAGAGAAAGAAAGAGAGAAGGAAGGAATGAAGGAAGGAAGGGGAGAGAGAGAGAGAGAGAGAGAGAGAGAGAGAGAGAGAGAGAGAGAGAGAGAGAGAGA
>NW_007743986.1:5416-6922 GCF_000696425.1 Galeopterus variegatus
GAAAGAAAGAAAGAAAGAAAGAAAGAAAGAAAGAAAGAAAAAAGAAAGAAAAAAGAAAGAAAGAAAGAAAGAAAAAGAAAGAAAGAAAGAAAAAAGAAAAAGGCTTGGGATGTTTCTGATAATTGTTTTATGAATGGATTGAAATAATGGTAGGAAATAATCATAAAGATTGTACTGTTATGTCCTATATTCTACAACTTCCACATGGATTTCCTCTTAGACATTCCCTCACCACTGGTATGAATGACGAAATGACCCATCCTTTAACGAGATTATTCTTTATTTATATAAGCAATAAAATGTTAATCCTTTTCTGTCTCATGTGGTAAACAAAACTATATTGAACTAATAAAGTACCACGTATGCATATAACATCTCTTCCATATCACTTGTTATAATACATTAATATAGATATATTTGGCAGCTGGCAGGTACAGGGATTGAACCTTGGTGTTACCAGGACCACCGTCTAACTAACTAGGCTAACAGGCTAACCCCATAAATGATATTTTTGTTTAAGCAATAAAGTACAGGGGAAAAAAAAGACTGATATACTTCCCAAACCCGCTTCTTCTTCAGTCTTTCTCTGGTCAGTACACAGCGAATGCATTCTTCTAGTTGCTTACTCCTAAAGCTTGAAGACATCCTGATTCTTTCACTTGCAGCCTTCTGCTAATATATCCATGGGCCCTAAATCCACATGACTGTGGGCCCTAACTCTGGTACGACTATGGTTGTTTTTAAAGAAAGGAAAATTTGGAAACAAGTCAGACACATAGGGGAGAAGACCATGAGAAACTGAGGCAGAGATTTGATGATTCCTTTATAAACCAAAGAATGCCAAGTATTGCTGGCAACCATAGAAGAGGCAAGGAAACATTTTTTTCGAGACTTCAGTGGAACCATGGCCTTGCTTATACCTTGATTTCAGATTTCTAGCCTCTAGGACTGTGAGAAATGTTGTGGTTACAAGTCCTTCGTCTGGTGTGATTTTTTTTTAAACATTGCCAAACTAAAGAGGTTATGCAGACCTCCATTTATATTTACTTCTAGACTTTATGCAGACCTCCATTTATATTTACCTCTAGACTTTGTAGTTGATTTTTTACATTTAGGTCACTGATCCATTTGGAGTCAATTTTTACAAAAGGTGTGAAATATGTGTCAAGATTCATTGTGTGGACATTCAATTGTTCTAGCACTGTTTATTTAAAACACTACCCTTTATTGAATTACTATTTCATCTTTATTAAAAATCAGTTAACTACATTGAATGGGTATATCTCTGGGCTCTCTATTCTGTTTCAACAATCTATGTGTCTAACTTTGTGTTAATACATTTTGTCTTTTAAATTATAGCTTTGCAGTAATTCTTGAAATGAGGTAACATGAGTAATCCAACTTTGTTTTTTTTTTTTAATAATTGCTTGAGCTGTTCTAATTAATATGGGTTTTTCATATAATTTTTAGAAACAAATTGTTGACACCTGCAAATATACTTGATGG
>NW_007743986.1:11444-11901 GCF_000696425.1 Galeopterus variegatus
TTTATTTTTCCTTCTGTTGCCTGTGCTTTGGGGAACATATTCATAAAGTCTTTGCCCAGTCGTGCTACCTAAAGTGTTTTCCCTTTGTGTTCTTTTAGGAGTTTTATAGTTTCAGGAATTAGATTTGTCTTTAATACATTTTTGAGTTGATTTTGGTATATGATTAGAGGTATGGGTATATTTTCATTCTTCTACATAAGGATGTCCATTTTCCCCCCACCATTTATTGAAGAGGCAGTCTTTTCCTAAATGGATTTTCTTGGTGCCTTTGTCAAAGATCAGTTGGCTGTAAATATCTGGGTTGGTTTCTGGGTTTTCTGTTCTGTTCCTTTGGTCCTGTTGTCTGTTTTTATGCCAGTACCATGCCGATTTGGATACTATAGTTTTGTAGCA
This sequence comes from Galeopterus variegatus, assembly GCF_000696425.1. Taxonomy (NCBI): domain Eukaryota; kingdom Metazoa; phylum Chordata; class Mammalia; order Dermoptera; family Cynocephalidae; genus Galeopterus; species Galeopterus variegatus. The sequence goes on from NW_007743986.1 coordinate 11,838, forward strand.
TTTTTTGAAGTCAGGTAGTGTCATGCCTCCAACTTTACTTTTTTTGGTCAGGATTGCTTTGGCT
>NW_007743986.1:17470-17694 GCF_000696425.1 Galeopterus variegatus
TTTATTTTTCCTTCTGTTGCCTGTGCTTTGGGGAACATATTCATAAAGTCTTTGCCCAGTCCTGCTACCTAAAGTGTTTTCCCTTTGTGTTCTTTTAGGAGTTTTATAGTTTCAGGACTTAGATTTGTCTTTAATACATTTTTGAGTTGATTTTGGTATATGGTTAGAGGTATGGGTATATTTTCATTCTTCTACATAAGGATGTCCATTTTCCCCCCACCATT
>NW_007743987.1:0-4046 GCF_000696425.1 Galeopterus variegatus
CACACACACCTTTCTGTCTTGGAGCTAGCCATAAAGAAATGCTCTGATTTACCTTGTCTGATTGCAGGTCATCAGACCCCCATTCCAGAAAGGGACCTGCCCCAGACCCTGGAGGAAGGAATGCTCCGCAGTGAAGAATCTGTATAGACAGGTCTTGCTTGGTTTCCCCACTCTTTAGATCATACTTTTCTTGTCCAATCACATTTATACATGGCTGTCCCTGTTTCATTGACCCTAAGCATAAAAATGGACAGTTTTCTCTATATTTTGGTCTTCATTCCAAAGGCTGCCATGTCGTGTAAAACTATGATCAAATAAATTTGTTAAGCTGTTTTTCCTAATTGCTTTGTGTTTGTTAGCTGATTTTTCAGTAAACCTTCAAGGAGTAGAAGTGGAAGTCTCTCTTGGCCCCTACAATTACATGCTCTTAATTCAATATCTACTGCTTAACTTAAGCTGAATTTAGCAGAAAAATTATGAATAATATGTTCTTATGGAGCAAGAACAAAAAAAATTAAATTGGCTTTTACAACCAGTCAGTGTTTTATAAAGACAGTCTTGTCTCCCACCATCCTGGGCAATCAAGTGATTGGATAAATTTCTGATGAAGTGGATAATCACAGCCTAAGTTTGATAACAGTGTCTTTAAAGACAACATCTAAACATTTAAAAATAGATAAAATTTATTTATGGAAACCTTAAAACAATGTAGATGAAGACCTCCCATAAAATGACAGTAACATTGAAATAGCAATTATTATATACCAGACACTGATTACCTCACTTAATTCCCACAAAACCTTATGATTTTGGTAGTGGTTTATGGTAATTTTAGGGAGAGGAAACTGAAACACAGAGATAACCCAGCCAGTGAGTGGTAGAGCAGGGATTCAAATTTAACCAGTCCCAGCTCTAGAATCTGTGCTCTTATTCACTATGAGATGACTTAAGTAAGTAGTACATTATTCAGAGAAGTGAAAATCGTAGTGTCAACATGTTAGAAATATATTTATTATTTATAACATGAAGAGCATCTGTATTTATTTATCAGGACCTTCAAAATGATTAAAGTTCAATACTGCAATACAAAAGGGAATATTTTTGAAGGAGGTGCTTCTCCAAAACAATATTTTTCTAACCTCTGTCAACTCAATCTGAGTTTGTGAATGGTGTTTGGATAAATAAAATTACTGAGGGAAGATAATGTTCCATTAAAAAACAGTGATAACTTTTTTTTTTTTCCTTACTAACCGGTAACAGGATCGCAACCCTCGGTGTCGCGCCCACCAATCCTCGGTGTTGCGCCCGCACCGCGCTCAGCCAGTGAGCGGGAACTGGTCTCCACATGGAACTGATCTGAACCCTCGGCGGGAGTGCCGCCGCACTCCCAAGCAACGCACTCTCCAGTGTGCCACTGGGCCGGCCCAAAAAACAGTGATAACTTTAGATCTTCAAGTCCATATAATTGAGAAACAATCACATAGGAGCTAATGAAAGATTTAATGAGAGCCAGATATCTCTAAATCATGGGATGAAGAGGCTACTAATAGTGATTTTGAGAGAGGTTTAGATTTTAACTATAACATATATCACATGCAATTCTGTTTGATATAATTAAATTTTTTTTTTCCTTTTTTTGTCTTTTTTTCGTGACCAGCAATGGATCGCACCCCTCAGTGTCGCGCCTGTACCAGACCGGGACCGGCAACGGGATCGCAACCCTTGGTGTTGCGCCCGCCCCTCGCTCAGCCAGTGAGCGGCCGGTCTGTATGTGGGATCCGAACCCTCGGCGGGAGTGCAGCGCTCCCAAGCAGCGCACTGTAGTAGTGTGCCACCGGGCCGGCCCTGATATAATTAAATTTGATCTTACCCAAAAGTGAGGAATAGAATACCAGATGGTTTATTAAAGCCTCTTTGAGTTTTACTGGTCTACTAAATTACCAGTATTCTTTGACATTCCCCACTGGAAAGTAGTGGTCATTATGATGTTCTTGTGTAACAAGATCAAAACTCCCCTCATCCACCTCTATGTGGATAACCCATCCAACACCCAGATTCTCCCTTCTTTCCTCATTGCCAATGGCATATTTTTCTAATGTATCTTAGCTACATACTATTGTAGTGACACCTTGAACCTTGTCAATACCAGAACCTACAAAATCCTTTAAACCGTATATGAACTGATATGCTCCCAGCTTACTCTTAAAAAAATTTTTAAAACTGTATATGGGGGCCGGCCCGGTGGTGCACTGGATAGTGCGCCGCTTGGGAGGCGTGGTGGCGCTCCCGCCCAAGGGTTCGGATCCCACGTACAGACCGGTTCCCGCTCACTGGCTGAGCGAGGCGCGGGAGCAAAGCCGAGGTTTGCAATCCCGTTGCCGGTCCCCGGTCCGGGACGGGGGCAACACTGCGGGTTGCGATCCGTTGCCAGACATGGAAAAAAGACAAAAGACAAAAAAAAAAAAAAACTGTATATGGGGGCCGGCCCGGTGGTGCACTGGATAGTGCGCCGCTTGGGGAGCGTGGTGGCGCTCCCGCCCAAGGGTTCGGATCCCACGTACAGACCGGTTCCCGCTCACTGGCTGAGCGAGGCGCGGGAGCAAAGCCGAGGTTTGCAATCCCGTTGCCGGTCCCCGGTCCGGGACGGGGGCAACACTGCGGGTTGCGATCCGTTGCCAGACATGGAAAAAAGACAAAAGACAAAAAAAAAAAAACAAAAAAAAAAACTGTATATGGGCTGATATGTTCCCAGCTTACTTGAGTAAGCATCATGCTGAAAACAATTGGGGGTCTTCATTAATAAACCTTCACCCAGGTTTATTCTATGGTTATTTTGTAACTCCTTATGTTGAACACTTAGCTCATTAATGTTCTGCCTTCCTTCTTTAAGATATTTAAGGCTACAAATGCTCTTTGAAGTTATTGCAATCACTACATCTCACAAATTTTTCTGTCTTTCATGTTTGACTATGAAACACTTAGATTTGTTTTGTTGCCTTTATCCTTTTGGAGGTTTGCTGAGCTTTTTGTATCTGTGTGGTTGTTTTTTCTTTTTCTTTTTTTTTTTAAAGAGCCTTAGTGAGATATAGATAATTCACCTATTTAAAGAATACACGTCAACGTTCTTTAGTATATTCACAGAGTTATGCAACCATCACCACAATCTAATCATAGAACATTTTCATACCTCCTAAAAGAAATCCCATACCCATTAGTAGTCAACCTCTTACCTCCCCTATCCCCAGCCCTAAATAACCACTAACCTACTTTCTGTCTTTATAAGTTTGCCTATTCTGGACATATCCTATAAGTGGAATCATACAATATGTAATCTTTTGTGACTGGCTTCTTTCACTTGGCATAATGTTTTCAAGGTTCTTCTATTTTATAGCATGTAACCATACCTCATTTCCTCTGTTTATCCATTCATCAGTTGAAGGGCATTTGGATTGTTTCCAATTTTTTGATTATTGTGAATAATGCTGCTATGAACATACGCGTACAAGTTTTTGTGTGGCCATATGTTTTCATTTCTCTAGGAATGGAATTGTTCTGTAACATGGTAACTGTATATTTAGCTTTCTGAGGAACTGCCAAATTGTTTTCCAAAGGGGCTTCATTATTTTTCATTTTCACTAGCAATGTCTGAGGGTTCCAATTTCTCTACATGTTAACACTGTTTATTGTCTGTCTTTTTTATTATAGCCATCCTAATGGGGGTGAAGTGGTATCTTATTGTAGTTTCAATTTGCATTTTCCTAATGACTAAAGATTCACTCATGTGATTATTGGCCATTTGCATACCTTCTTTGGAGAAATTTCTATTCAAATCCTTTGACCAATTTTTGGTCAAATCCTTCGACCAAAATGGGGTTGTCTTTTTGTTGTTGAATTGTAAGAATTCTTTACATATTCTGGACATAATTCCCTTACCAGGTATGTGATTCGCAAATATTTTCTCCCATTCTCTCAGTTGTCTTTTCACTTTCTTGATGGTATTGTTTGCAACACAAAAGTTTTTAATTTCTATGTAGTCTAATTTATCT
>NW_007743987.1:4545-7078 GCF_000696425.1 Galeopterus variegatus
TTTTTTTTTTTTTTTGTCATTTATGCATTTGGTGTCATAGCTAAGAAACCATTGGCCAACCCAAAGTCACTCAGATTTACTCCTGTTTTTTCTTATAAAGAATTCTATAGTTTTCACTCTTACATTTAAGTCTATGGTCCATTTTGAGTTAATTTTTTCATCTGCGGTTTTATATCTTTCATTACTTTTATAAAGTTCTTCTTTATTTCCTATTATCTCTTCAAATATTGCTGCTGCCTCATTCTCTCTTTCCTCTTTTTCTAGGACTCCAGTTACACTTATGCTGGATTTATTCATTGTGCACATGCCTTTTAAACTCTGTTTTGTTCTCTCCATTCTTTTTTCTCTTTGTGTTCCAGTGGGTTTTTTTTTTCTTGACTTGTCCCCAAATTCACTAATCTTTTGTTCTGCTGTGTCTAGTCTGATATTCAACCCATCCATTGAGTTCTTGATTTCAGATATTATAGTTTTTTAATTCAAGATTTTCCATTAGGGCTAGCTGGTTAGCTCATTGAGGAGAGTGTGGTGCTGGAAACACCAAGGTCAAGGGTTTGGATCCCCATACCAGCCAGCTGTTTAAAAAAAAGAAAGATTTTCCATTAATTCTTTTTTATGAATCCCCATTCTCTGTTAAAATGCTGCACCTTTTAAATCAATTATGTCCAATTTTCTTCTATTTTATAATCTATTGCTTTGTTTTATAATAGTTATTTTAAAGTTCTTATCTGGACTCTAATATCTGGCCTATCTATGTGTCTTTTATTACCTATTGGTCAAATTTTCCTACTTTTTTCATGTCTAATAATTTTTTACCATATGCCAAATTTTTATATAAAAAATACCTATAGACAATATAGTGATGTTATTTTCCTCTGGAGATGAAAATAGACAAGTAACTGAGGGTCTGATTACTTCAGTCCAATAAGGTAGGAGGTGGGTTGGGATTAGGCTATAGTTTTCATAAAACTTAATCCATTTCTCTATGTTCTTTACATGTGATTCCTCTGGGCTTTTGATTGAGACCTGGAAGGTTCCTGCCTCCTTTGCCCTGAAGATTCAGTTCTGCCTTCAAAAGACTTTAAATTTAGATCTTCAGCCTCCACTCATACAACTTCAGAAATATTGCAAATGTCTTGAGAGGAGGAGAATGCCACTATGTTTGAGGTAGGCTTCTCCTTCTAGGCAGAGTTAGTTTTGTGTGCACTAGTAGAATGTAGGGTGATTTTACTCTGCCTACCCAGGCCCAGTGCCTCAGCCTCCAGAATTTGGCAAATACCCTGTGGGAAACTGGCTATATGTTCAGGGCTCCTCTACATTTCTAATCCTTCACGCAATTCGCATGACTGTTAAAAAATTTATTGGTTCCTCTTTTTCTGTGTAAATTCCCTCTGTCTGGGCCAGCCTTGATAAGTCCGTGCCCAGAGCCAGGGAAGAAAACAGCTGATGATTGTTAGCTCTCTTAGTCTAGGTCTTCGCAAAAGAAGATTTATTTAATTGCATTGTCCTTTGATGGTCAGTGAGTGAACATGTGAGGATGCCAATCTAGAAGTTTAAATATAGATGTCACTATGGCCTTTCCAGGTACATGGACCAGCAAAAACATCATCTCAGAGTAGACAAGTGTCATTGGAACTGGGCAGGATGAATCTGCAAGAGCAATACCTTATGTCAGTGAGAAATAATGTACTAAATAGACATTGATTCAGCTTCAGCTTGGCTTAGAGGGAAGACCAGCTCCCTTTCGATGGAGTAAGTCCCTGGGTTTCATACCGGTCAGAAAAAAAAAAAAGAGAGAGGTTTTTAGCTTGTATGTCTTTAAAAACAGATTTCACTTGGGAAAAGAACCCCAGTTGGGGGCAGGCTAAGGTGGATAAATTACACTTCTAAGACTATGATTGGGTCACCATGACTAATTCTACAGAGCTCCCTACTTTATGGGATTATGCCTGTAAATCTTATGTTTTTTGTCTTGGTTCTGTTTCACCTCCCTCAACAAGATACCCTAGACTGCTCACTAGATTTGTCCCTTTCAGTCCCTGGTTCAATCCCTCCTATCTTTGCTGGTGGAATAACGAAGTGTATGGAACAGAAGCCATAATCAATAAATCAGGCTTCAAATATGCGTTTAGTGTTCAGTATCTGGCGGAGGGCAAGACTGTAGCTAACTTGGGGGGAAATCTATACGTGAGATGTTCCAGGTGGATGTCTGATGCCTCTAATTGTCCGTGTCGCTTAACCCGTGTATACGCAAGTACGGCTCTTCAGTGCGCGCGAGCAACGGAGAACGATTTCTCCAGGCCCAGATCTGTGGCGCCCAGCGTCGCTACTTCCGGCCCCGCCCCTCCCCGAGGTTGCTAGGAGACGTGATGTCACCGGAAGCGAGGCCTGGGATAGGCTGAGGCGCAGGGAAGCCTCCCCCCTGTGCAACCTCAGCGCCGGGCGCTGGCTCTCCAGCTGTTTGTAGGCCTGGAGGTGAGGGTCTTCGGAAGGTAGAGCCGGCTGCGGCCGCGGCCGCCCGCTCGCCGGCTCCCGC
>NW_007743987.1:9546-17689 GCF_000696425.1 Galeopterus variegatus
ATGATAGAACAGAAATCTTTAAATTGTAAGTTTCCTTTTATGCTATTCTGAGGGGTTTTTTTTTAATGCTAATTATGAAAACACTCTTACAGTCTTTTATCTTTTATTATTCATAGAAAACTGCCTAACTTGAGCTAGGAAAGTCGAATTGGCTTCTGTTGTTACAACTCCTTCTAGAGATATATTCTAAAATCTTATTATATAGGTCATCATTTTACCTAGCGATTGCCCTAATGTAGTGAATTTCAAAATCGTGTTTGGTTCAGTGTCATGAATGAAATAGAGGGTAGGGTAGTGGTAAGGTTAAATATTAGACTTGGTGACTGCTGAGAGGAGAATTTATGTGGCAGTTACAAGTAGCACTAATACAAATAGTTTAATAAAATGCCTAGTGTCTATATTAAGCCTGTTCTCAACTTTGTTATGTTTTCTATCAGTGAACTGCTTATTCCATAAACTGCTACTATATGGTTTTAGGAATCTTTTTCTAAGTCCATCGTTATTGGATCTATTTGGACAATAATGATACCAACTAATTCCATCCATAATTAAAACAATTCCAAAGCCTTTCTTGCATAGAGTTGAACAGAGATAAAGGAAAGGAGTTGCAGTGAAAAGAGAGGCTTCTGATTGGGGGAAGCAGGATCCTAGATCATTTTATAATGAAGCTATAGTCATATATATTTTCAAAAACCTTTATTTTCATCAAAACTGTGAAAGATAGGTCCTATACTAATGAATATAAAAATATGATTGCTACATTGTAAATAATACAGTAATAGGTATTCCATCTTAAGAGCTAAATATTTGGGTTTTGAGATATTACTTATATTTACTGAAATTTTTTGACTAAGAGAGTCATTAGGACTTAATTAAAGTTTTAATCTAGAATTTCATTCCCATCCTATATAATACTAAATTAAGTAAGATTAGCGTTCATTCACTTATTCAGTAAGTGTTTCTGATTACTATCATCTTGCACTGGAATCTCATATATAGTAAGGCATATTACAGAAGCAAGGACATGCCACATTTTCTATTTCTGGTTAGGGAGAAAATGTGTATGAAACAATATGCTTCATTATTAAATGGATGACCATTTTATTGCTAGTAAGACATAAGCTCTTTGCAGTCAGCTAATAGACTTTGAGTTGTTTAATATTAAAGCTAAGAGTCTAAGATCAAGAATTAAATAAAGGACATGTCATAGTATAAGCAGCAGTATTAAATGGAAAAGAAGCAGTATTATATATAATGCCACCGAAAGCAAACACTAGAATTCTAAAAGGGAGTAATTTTCTTAGTTAAACAAATTACAGAATACATACAACTAACTCCTGGTTATAGAAGGTACAAGAATTTTAAAATGCTACATGAGACCCTACTGTGATGTGTGTAATGAGCAGTAGTCAAAATAAGTTAAAACCAGAAAGAAAGTCTTTGTTGTCATTTACTGGGAAAGTCTGAACAGACCATAGAGAAAGCTTAGAGTCTATATACATGCCTACTGAGGAAGGTAGATATTTCTTATTTCTAGTCAAACCTGAAGAACTTTATTTATGCCATTAAAATATGACAAGTTAATGAAACTGTCCCATGACCGATTGAATCTATACATTACCAAGAAAACTGACTTGGAGTTTTTTTAAAATTGCTAATCTTATTAGCAGTTATTTTCAATTACCACACTTTTAGTTAGCAGGTAGAAGATTAGTATTTAGGTTCTTTTCTGACTTTAAGTGGTTTTATGTTAATAGTGGTTAAATTTGATTTACAGAAGTTAATATATATGTATAATATAGGAAGACTGCAAACTGTGATTTTGTAGTTGATTATATCACATCTTATAGTATTTCTGTTTGAATCTTTTATCTGCAATAGGAAATAGACTTCCTGTGTTTAAAAAAGCACTTTAGTTTAGACATTTTATAAAGTTCAAATGATTGCCATGTCTGTGGTTGCATAGTAGTTGTACAGAATGAATGTGTGACTGTTTATATCACACCTTTGGAAGTATATAAGATTTAACTTAAGTAATTCATGTTGATATAGAAAGTAGTTATTGTTCAAAGCTTCACAATGCTGCCGTCTCTGAAAATATCATAAAATCTTCTTGTTTTGAATTGCCTTCAAAGCCTGCAGCATATTCTTGACATGATCCTCATTAATAGTAAATCTTTAAGTTGGATTTGAGTTTTGGCTATAGCTAATAGTCATTTGGAACTAAATTTAGTTTCTAAATTAGGTTAGCAAGCTCAGGTAAGTACAATTTATATTGGTAAAGAGATCTGAATATAAATTTCATGTAAGGTTCGTAGACTGGCTTGAGGACTGTTCACAAAGAAGAGTCCCAGACTGTAAATTAGTACAACCACTATGGAAAACAGAATGGAGGTTTCTCAAACAATTATAGATAGATCTTCCATACAATCCAGCAATCCCACTTCTGGGTATATACCCAAAGGATTGGAAATCATCATGTTGAAGGGATACCTGCACTCCCATGTTCATCGCAGCTCTGTTCACAATAGCCAAGATATGGAACCATCCTAAATGTCCATTGATGGATGACTGGATAAGGAAAATATGGTATATATACACCATGGAATACTACTCTGCCATAAAAAAGAATGAAATTCTCTCATTTGCAACAACACAGATGAGCTTGGAGAAACTTATGTTGAGTGAAATAAGCAAAGCACAGAGTGATAACTACCATATGTACTCACTCATAAGTGGGAGCTAAGAGAGAAAGAAGGAAGGAAAGAAAGACCACAGTGATGTGTTGGATTTGCAGAGGGAGAAAACATACCTTGGGATACAAAGTGGAGTTGTGGGGGAAGGGAGGAGGGAGGGAGGTTGGGGATAATTGGGTGGGGGACATGGGGTAAAATCACAATTTGTGGTAGTGGGCATGCTGCCAGTATGGGTCTGGCCATTACATCTTAGGCACCAGTGGTGACAGTTTGCTTTGTATTCCATGAATATTCATAACCAATAAAAAAAAATTAATTAAAAAAAAGTGCCAGAGAAGTTTTGAGTGGTATCAACGTGAAATAGATCTGTGGCCTTATAAGGTAACTGAGTGTATTGGGGTAAATGACTTTTGGACTACTTATTACTTTGTGGGCAGCAATTTTTTTTTAATTGCCTACAGGAGAAAAATGTGTAAATAAAAAAACCTTAATTTTAGAGAAATGGGAAAATACTGAGCTAGAAGAAAATATTCTAATTATCTGCCTGTTTTTAATATTAAAAACAAAAATCATGAAAGTATTCATTATGTAATATTTCTATAAAAAGCTAGTTAAAGCAGAATGGCAAAGGAATTCAAATAAATATTAGAGATAGAGGCAGTAGTTGAGAATACTGCTAATGGAGAAAGTAGGAAGTACACAGGGAAGGTAAAAGTACACAGAAAATGCATAAATACAAATATAAATGGGAATGGGGTAATATCTCCATCTTGTGGCCTTATTTGGATATTACCATTTAAAATGTTGGAGGGTTGTATTTTCACAACTCTAGGCATAAGTAAAAATAAAATACTAGACGGGTGAGAATATAATACAATATGAGACAGGTGAAAATATAATATGGGTCCAGAGATTTCTTGTAGTATTTTGCAGGGACCTATTAAGACTGAGCTTCCCAGTTAGTGTGCTGCAAGCAACTGTGCTGACATAGTGTTGCTGTCCCTTGAGCAGCCTTCAAAATTTACTCCAGTGTGTCTTACAAATATAATGTTCTATGAAGTGCCATGGTATGAAGAGGTTGAAAAAGCTCTGCTAAGGCATGCAGTTTTGACGTTTTTCTTTCAGGAGGAAGTTTATAAGTGTGTGTGTATTATATAAACATATATATATATATATATATATATATAAAACATATATATATACATTTATAAGTATATATGTATAAAGTAAATATGAGGATACTTGAAAAAAGTTTTTTGAAAAATAGAATTGAAAGATAATACAAATCTTTCCATGAACTTTTTTAAGTACCCTGGTGTATATAAAGTAAATCTATATGTGTGTGTGTGTGTGTGTGTGTGTGTGTGTGTGTGTGTGTGTGTGTATATAAACATTAAATTGTCCTATAAAATTAGTCTTATCAAAATCTTTTCCAAACTAAAGATCCTTATTTAGCTCTCGTAGAAGCAAAAGTATTGTTTAACACATGGGCGAAGGAGTCTAGGTAGAGAAGGAATCAAGAAGTCTAATGAATTAGCATCCTTCAGTTATTTGATTACTTTGGATGGCAGGATTACCATTAAATGTTACCATGGTTTGCAGTAACTCAGAGGAATACTTTAATGATCTGTAACCATGTTCTGTATGAAGAGGGTACAAATGACTTTGGAATGTATAAATATGCAATTTCTGAGTAGCCTAAAGTAATATTTTGTGATACTAGGAGATAAGATAATACTGTATTTACAAATCTTGACATAGGTATTTCAGATTTTTTTTTTCCTTCTTTTGTGACCGGTAAGGGGATCGCAACCCTTGGCGTGGGGTCGACCACACCGCGCTCAGCCAGTGAGCGCACCAGCCATTCCTATATAGGATCCAAACCTGCAGCGCGCTGTGCTCCCAGCGCTGCTCTCTCCCGAGTGAGCCACAGGGTCGGCCCGGTATTTCACATTTTTGACAGATGACAGACTTTTTCAGACCGTTGATCCTTTAGAGCAGAACTGTGCGATAGATATATGAGGTAATTTAAAATTTTTAGAAACCGCATTTAAAAATGTAAAAAAGAAACAGGTGAAATTTAATGATATGTTTTCTTTAACCTGATGTATCAAAAATATTATTTCAACATATAATCACATTTTCAGAAATTATCAATGAGATATTTCACATTCTAGCTTTTTGTAACTAAGTCTTCAAAATCTGGTGTGTATTTTACATTTGTACTTCTAGCATACCTCAATTCAGAAGGTATACCTCAATTCAGCTCAATTTTGATTGAAAATTCCTCATCTGTATTGAGATTTCATAAAATGTACAGCTAACAAGTATATTCATGTACCCAAATTGTCCCAAACATACTTAAAAGTTTCTGGTAACTGAATCACGTATCAGTTTTTAAATTTAAATATTAAAATTAAAAATTTGATTTCTTAGTTGTACTAGCACATTTCAGGTGCTCAAATATGGCTAATGGATATTGAATAGCACATATTGGATAGCACAGCCTTAGAGAATTAACATTTCTGTGTTGTGTAGATATGGCTTAATATTTTGGGATAAAATCACTCATTACTGTTTCCATTTTGTCAGAGGTATACTTTGTAGTTTTCTTTTTCTTTTCTTTTTTTTGTATTTTAACCCAGTGTAGGTTTTGTTGTTGTTTTGTTCTTTTTTTTAAGTTGTTCCAATTGTGTTAGTTATTTTCTTCCTAGTAAGTTAACTGTACAGTTTTGTCCATGCTTTTCTTTCATCTGTAAAGGTTTTAGTATTATGTTCATTCTGTTTTTCTAGGGACAATCGTTGTCTGAACCTCCATGCGTAGGATATTCCTGTCTGCTAAGGGTTGTTTCAGGTAATCAGTTTAATTCAAACTGATCACTTACTTTGCTGACTTGCCTGTTATATTTAATAATTCTTTGTGTTATTAACTTAATATAGGTCTTTAATGATGCTTTGACCAAGAAATCACCAGCGCTCCTACTTGGTAATATTAACTTTGAGGTTACCCGTTCTGTTTGTTCTGTAACTCATCCATCTAATATATTGCTAGCTATGAAATATTTTCCATGTTCTCTGCTGTTATCTATTTGGATTATTATTTCTTTAATTAAATGATTTTAATAGAGATTTTTTTTTTCCTTTTTGTCTTTTTTCATGACAGGTAACGGGATCACAACCTTCAGTGTCGCGCCCGCACCGCGACCGGCAACGGGATCGCAACCCTCGGTGTCGCACCCGCACCACGCTCAACCAGTGAGCGGACCGGTCTCTATATGGGATCCGACCCCTCGGCAGGAGCGCTGCCGCGCTCCCAAGCGCTGCCGCGCTCCCAAGCGCTGCACTCTACCAAGTGCGCCACCGGGCCAGCCCTTAATAGAGATTTTTAAATGCAGTTCTATTTGTGTGCCAGACTATTGGCTCTTTTTTTTTTTTTTTTTTTAAAAGATGGCCAGTAAGGATCTTAACCCTTGCCTTGGTGTTGTCAACACTGTGCTCCCCCAAGTGAGCTAACCAGACATCCCTATATAGGGGTCTAAACCCGTGGCCTTGGTGTTATCAGCACCACACTCTCTGAAATGAACCACAGGCTGGCCCCTCAGACTGTTGGCTCTTTATAATACTAATTAGGGATTCCAAAGTCATCTATTTTTGTTAGTTGCCCCTTCTACCACTTCATAGCTCCTAATGAGTACTGCTTTTCTTTGGACTGAATACTTAATTACCAATCTTTTTGCCTTTGCCTTCCATAATTTCATAAGCAACTGAGGAAAAAAAGTATGTCTTAATGTCGACACAGTTTTTATACCTCCTTAGTTACTGTTATTTCAAACAGAATTGGTACAAGAAAGAAATTGCATCTGGATTTGACATGTTAAAAATTCTATGCTTGGGCCGGCCCGGTGGCGCGCCGAGGGTTCGGATCCCACATATAGACTGGTTCCTGCTCACTGGCTGAGCGAGGTGTGGGAGCAACACCGAGGGTTGCGATCCCGTTGCCAGTCCCGGTCCGGTACGGGCGCGTCACTGAGGGTTGCGATCCATTGCCGGACACGAAAAAAGACAAAAGGGAAAAAAAAATTCTATGCTAAGGGAAAACAACGCAAAACAAAAATTAAGGGACCCATAATAGAATCCTGAAGTTGGATGAGACCTGAGCAATATCTATTTCCTTATATAGAAATATTTTTTGTATCGCTCCCAGAAGATGGTCTTTCAGCCTGCTTGATTATGTCATCTTTGACAATACAGACCACAGAATTAATGTAATTTAGGATGTGCCTAGAAGCTGTTATAGACTATTAAAGCAGGACTCCTGTGTGCAGTTGTGCAGGTTCTATATCTGCTTCAAACCTATCATTGTGATATAAAAATGTTTTTGACTTTGGGATTGTAATGAAGAATCGCACATAGGCGTTTAAAGTGGGAAGTAAATACTTTCTCTTTGATAATTAAAATATTATATTGCTGTAGGTGGAATTTTAATTTTCAGGCTCATCTTGAGTGAGAGTGTTTTCCTCCTTTCTGTTCACCTCTCCCTCTGCTTTATAATTGCTTTTACTCCTTTCCCTGAGATACCTAGACAAGAACTAAGTCTTATATAGGCAGCTTAGGGCTCCCTCCTGAGGTTATATTGGGGCCATTGCAGATCCATATACCAAGTCTGCAGGTCCCTTGGCCTGGTCTTGGCTGTGGGACTAAAACCATTGCCCCTTAATATCTCAGATACATACTCTTTCATAAGCTGTAGCCTCAGGCAGTGGCCTTCTCACCTTTTACATTTTTTTTTTCTTTTTTAAATTTTATTTTATTGAATCATAATTGATCATACATGTTTTGGGGGTTCAATATGGACATATGTTGATTGAATCAATATTACTAGTATATATATTGTTACAAATTGTACTTATTCTTTATGCCCCTTGTCCAATCTCTCCCCCTCTTCCTCCCCCTTCTCCCTCTTTTTTTTTATTATTATTATTTTTATTTTGTCAATATACAATGTAGTTGATTATTATGTCCCATCACCGAAACCTCCCTCCCTCCTCCCTCTCCCCCCTCCCACCCAAGTGTGTCCCCTCCATTTGCTTGTTGTAAGAACTTCAAAAAAGAAAAAAATATAATAATAATTGTGGTTGTTATATCTCCCCCCCCCGGTTTTTTTTTTTGTTGTTGTTGTTGTTGTTGTTTGTTTGTTTTTTTTGTGTGTGTGTGAGAGTGTGTGTGTGTGTGTGTGTGTGTGTGTATGTGTGGAAAATGTGGTATATCTACACAATGGAATACTACTCAGCTATAAAAACAAATGAAATACTGCCATTTGCAACAACATGGATGGACCTTGAAAGAATAATATTAAGTGAAACGAGTCAGGCAGAGAAAAAGAAATACCACATGTTTTCACTTATTGGAGGGAGCTAAAGGTGAATGAATCAATTCACACACATACA
>NW_007743988.1:0-383 GCF_000696425.1 Galeopterus variegatus
ACTCATTACTCTTGAGTAGTGAATCTGGGACTTATACCCAAACATGCTAGCTCCCTGCGTTTTTAACCCCTGTGCTTTGCTAACTGCTCCCCCCCACCCCACCCAGGGAGAGAGTAACTCATTTTTGCTTCTGTCAAACCCATACAATCTTCCTAAAAAAAGATTGTGTCAGGTTTTCAACAAGAAGATTTGCTTTTAGGGGAAAAAAGCATTCTAAGATTGGCATTACTGGTAGTCCTATATACAGCAGAACACATTCCCAATCAAAACCTCTTTGCTTCCTGGGACACAAGTGGCCTCATAATTTTTAAGTCCATGATTATTAAACTGCAGAGCAGGATTCATAATTATCTTGCTTATCTTGCCCTTTTGTCTAAGAAAAA
>NW_007743988.1:691-15682 GCF_000696425.1 Galeopterus variegatus
TTCTTTTCATGGCTGAGTAGTATTCCATTGTGTATATATACCACATTTTCTTTATCCAGTCATTTGTCGATGGACACTTAGGTTGGTTCCGTATTTTGGCTATTGTAAATAGAGCTGCAATGAACATGGGAGTGCAGGTATCCTCTGGATATATACCCAGCAGTGGGATTGCTGGATCATATGGTAGCTCTATCTGTAGTTGTTTGAGAAACCTCCATACTGTTTTCCATAATGGCTGTGCTAGTTTACAGTCTGTGTGGGTAATATTAAATGTCTTTCCCCCCCCCGAAAATGGTTGACTATATATTTCTCTGCAGTTGCCTGTGTGTTTTCTTCAATATGTACTGGACAGGCAAAACAATACACAGTTAGGAAAGCTTACTCTATTTTGCAGTGGTGAAATTTCACTGCCTTAAAACCTAAATTTCTTACTTTTACAAACTTGTCACAAACTTTCACCATAATGTCCAAGTCTCCCCTGAAGATTGTGCAAAGCAAAAATCAAAATTCTTGCACAGCTTTAATGATGACATCAGTGGTGAGAAAAAGATTATGCACGCACATACACAAATCCAGCTGGTACATGAGCATAAATAACAGTTTGGTGACAGCAGAAAAGTATTGATGCCTTTCAAATTTGATGTCTTTCCCTGAAGAAATTTGCTGATTTGCTGTGTTGAATTTAGGATAGTTCTCTCTTTTTCTTGATAAATCTATTTTTTTTCTCACTTTCTTAAGCTATTATGCATTCGTAAACTGCATCTTGAAAGATCATAGTTGTCATCACCCACCCAGATTTTTCTTCTGTAGATAATCTAGGGAACTTTTTTAACCTTTATTTTGGCACTTGATGAACAGCAAGATATTAATACATTTAACAGAAATGGAAAAATAACTTGAATAGCCAACATCAGAGCTCCAGAGAGAGAAGTTTTGATAGCACAAACAAAGTAATAATACTGGTAATAATTTAGGAACATGCATATATTAGTATGCCTCTAATTTAGAAGCTAATTATCTTTGTTTTCATTCTAAAAAACAAATTTGTTTTTTCCATTAAATATAAAAATGGTTCCACCTTCTAACAACCCCTTCATTAAAACTATACAAATAATTAAAACAAAGAAATTACCGCATAATTGAGCCATATTACGCATAATTTATTATGCCTTTTCAGTCTTTAGATAATGGTTTATTTGTATAAATAATTTTTATAGTACTTCGGTGTTGTGTAGAGAGGATACAGTGTCTGGGATGAAAGAAGCAGTGTGATTAGTTGATGAGGTGTTGACATTGCCTTTATTTTATTACAGCTACACAGGTTGATTAGCATCGTAACATTAGAATAAATCTGCATACAATTAAAGTAAAACATATTGCAAAAAAAAGAAAAAAGCACACAGAACTTATTGGCCTGATTCAATAAGGTCTGGTACAACTGAAATTTTGCTTTAAAAAATGGTTCACAACTCTTCGTTTGCTTATATTTTTTGAGTGCATTTTCTTTGATTTTCTTTACCTTTCTGAAAGACAGTTATAACTCTCTAGGGTGCATCATCCTAACGAGATAACTGTGTTCTTAGATGCTTGAAGACAAAGATGTACAACTTACTTGTGGTGTGTGGTTATCTCATTATCTCTACCCACCCTATTGTAGGGTATTGCTTGAGCTACAGTGAACTGTTTGCCCTGCTGGAAAACAAGCCCCTTGCAGCTCATGACACGCGTTTTAACCGTTACTTAGGCATACTCTTTGCAGTAAGCCTGAATATGCCCTTAGGCTCCCAATGAAAAAGGGACTTAATGATGTGTCAAAAATTGGACTACAAGGGCCCACAGTCAGTTCAGACTTTGTAAGTACAGGAGCCAACAGGGCAGCTGAAATTTAAGGTAGTGTCAGAACCACTTGTCAGACCACTTGTCATGAAGTCATTCTGAAGGGGAGTGTGTGTGGGTGTGTTTGTGCTTCTAACAACCCCTTCATTAAAACTATACAAATAATTAAAACAAAGAAATTACCGCATAATTGAGCCATATTACGCATAATTTATTATGCCTTTTCAGTCTTTAGATAATGGTTTATTTGTATAAATAATTTTTATAGTACTTCGGTGTTGTGTAGAGAGGATACAGTGTCTGGGATGAAAGAAGCAGTGTGATTAGTTGATGAGGTGTTGACATTGCCTTTATTTTATTACAGCTACACAGGTTGATTAGCATCGTAACATTAGAATAAATCTGCATACAATTAAAGTAAAACATATTGCAAAAAAAAGAAAAAAGCACACAGAACTTATTGGCCTGATTCAATAAGGTCTGGTACAACTGAAATTTTGCTTTAAAAAATTGTTCACAACTCTTCGTTTGCTTATATTTTTTGAGTGCATTTTCTTTGTTTTTCTTTACCTTTCTGAAAGACAGTTATAACTCTCTAGGGTGCATCATCCTAACGAGATAACTGTGTTCTTAGATGCTTGAAGACAAAGATGTACAACTTACTTGTGGTGTGTGGTTATCTCATTATCTCTACCCACCCTATTGTAGGGTATTGCTTGAGCTACAGTGAACTGTTTGCCCTGCTGGAAAACAAGCCCCTTGCAGCTCATGACACGCGTTTTAACCGTTACTTAGGCATACTCTTTGCAGTAAGCCTGAATATGCCCTTAGGCTCCCAATGAAAAAGGGACTTAATGATGTGTCAAAAATTGGACTACAAGGGCCCACAGTCAGTTCAGACTTTGTAAGTACAGGAGCCAACAGGGCAGCTGAAATTTAAGGTAGTGTCAGAACCACTTGTCAGACCACTTGTCATGAAGTCATTCTGAAGGGGAGTGTGTGTGGGTGTGTTTGTGTGTGTTAGTTCAGATAGCCCAAAGCAAAAGAAAAAAGTTGTGTCAAAATGACTAAATGAGAGAAGAAGTCAGAGCATAAATGGTGGACTATGAGTCAAAGAAACCAAATTCACTTTTTCAAAGCAATTTATGGAGACAGATCTAAATGTTTAAGTTGTCAGTCAAAGAAATCACAGACATATTTCCCCAGCAAAAATGACTGTAGGTAGAAATGAAGCTTTGAAAGCTGGGCAAGGAATGGCTCTGTCTTCTTGAGGATGGTGAGGTACTTATATGCAAACTTTCTTTTCTCACACTGGGTAAAGGTAAAACTGGATAGCTTTTCTAACTCCCTTAGCAATGAAAGTAGTTTCTCATTGTATTTTCTCTTAACCTGGTTTAGAACAAATGGCTCATGCAAGGAGGGACTGCATTATAAAATAACTCTCAAACATTTGTGTAAAGGGATGCAGACCTTTTATTTTCCTAAAGCAGCTGTTGAATAATGAACTCAAAGTGGAATTAATTAAGGATACCACAGAAACTGGAGAACCCTTGGGATTGCCCCATTTTTCAGAAATGTTTTAATACCCTAACCAAGCATCAGTAGGTTCATTAAAAAAGCTTGTCCTATGTTGCTACTTGATCAGTAAAGGATTCCATAGAAGTGTTTCTTCTTTAGAATTTACCTTTTTCCCTTCTTTCCAGCCTGAATATTATTGGCATTAACAAATTTCATCCCACCTTTTTTACTGTTATTTGAAAGAATTGAATACCTATTTGCCACCAGAAAATGCACATAATTAGATTCAGTGGCTCTTGGGTTTTTCAGAGTCTAAAATGGTACATTTGCCTCAGAAATACATAAAAATTGTGTTCCATGAAATTGTTGTGGACGTTTACACTCTTAAACACATTAAGTTGAATTTAATTTGTAAAGTGCATTTAAAATAAAACTCATTAAAGCTTAGGTGAATTACATTACAAAAAGGATTCTTATTTAAGCAACTTTGACTCAAAAATGGATCCCATAGACAAGATGGAACACCATGCTCAATGGTAAAATGTCAGGTGTCTGTCAGCTTTGAGAAGAAAAATTTTAGTGTGTCCTCAAAGGATAATCAAAGATTATTTCTGGCATTTAAAATTGCACAAGGATCTTAGAAAAATTCTTTGTAAACATATTTTTATTTATGGATGGTTACAAAAGACAAAACAAAATGTTTTATAATTCGTTGCAAGTTGGAAGCATACAGCAGTGGTTTGTAGTTTCCTGTTAGACACCTAGTGATGGAAAATTGGATGAACCAGAACATAATATGTAGGCCCATTTGGCCCTTTTCAGGAATTTACTTGACTTGATGTCATCAGCTCTGAACTATATTAGCTTATAATTATGATAGTGTTAGCATCGGGAATTTTTCTTGTCATTCCTACTTATAAACTTAACTCTCAGTCTCCTGTCTACTAGCAATGCTGGCTGTTATGCTAATATTAGTGTTGAATTCTTATTGTGACCTTGCACTTCAGCAGCCTACACTTTAAAGAAGCCTATGGCACCATGTGTTCTGATAACCTAACAGCACTCAGTAAATGCTAGTTAATCAGGAGCAGTGGAATGAAAATCCAGAGTCTTTCCTTTATTTATATCTAGATATGGACCTGGATCTGGATCCAATTATCTTTCATTTGTTAATGTTTTGCTATTTACAAAGCATGTTCACATTCATTACCTTCAAAACAATCTTCCACGAGTGGTTGGGCCATAGCTCACTCAAAGTGGCCCACGTCAGTGGTGGTAAAATTGGAGCTGAACCTGTTACCAAACCCAGTGCTTATCCTACCATTCTACAGTTTCTCTCATTTTTAAGAGAGTCAATGCAATTTAAGAAATGATCCAACTTGTCTGTTTAGAGATCACTCCCCTGGAGAGGAAGAAAGACTAAGGAGGGAAGCCAAAAATGTAACCTTGAGGTAGCACGCCCCCATGTGGAAACATGAGGAATATTCACCCCCAATTATATATTTCCTCTCTGAGAAACCAACTTAGTCAAAACCTAGATTGGATCTAAATAATAAAAAACTCAAAAGAAATTCTCATATTTGGATGTTGGATCCAAATAGGACCTACTGAAACCAGCAATTACATGGCACGATTCTTTCAAGGACCATTAGTATGTCAGATATTAAATTTTAAAGATGTTTCGACCTGGTAAGTTGATAGATACTTCAGTGGTTCAAACACGAACTTTTAAAATCCATATTATTGGGCCAGCCCATGGCTCACTCGGGAGAGTACAGTGCTGATAACACCAAGGCCACGGGTTCAGATCCTATATAGGGATGGCCGGTTGGCTCACTAGCTGAGCGTAGTGTTGACAACACCAAGCCAAGGGTTGAGATCCCCTTACCAGTCATCTTTTTTAAAAAAAATAAAAATAAAAATAAATAAAATAAAATCCATATTATCCCTTACTCTATAGCAGATCCTTTAAAATTCCATGGTAAAATTGACCCATATTTTAATAATAAATATTAAATTTGGAAGTAAAAGCAGGGAGGCTGTTTTCTAATACAGGAAGGGCTACTTTAATGTTTTTGGAGAGTTCATTATAAATTCAGATTTCAGGGATAGCATATTCTGATGTATACAAGCCCACATGAATTGTTGTACTTCTCAAGAGTGATTTTCTCACATTTATCTCTGCCACCAGCTGTGGAAGGACATTAAAAGGTGGTGTTTAACTGGTCTGGGGGTCAGGAAAATACAGGAGTTTGGTTTTGGTTTTGTTTGTTTAAGTCTTCTTTTTGTTTACCTCTGTATTTGGAGTGAAAATAATTACCAGGCTCTTTCCTGGGAATTAGCATGAAGCATCCTGAATGCTGCCTCTACTAGGTTAAGTGCTATAAAGAGTGTGGCCCCATTTTCCATCAGGTGGTAGAAGCTACTCAGGTTGAGAGCACAAACACAAAACAGGATAAACAGCAATACAGAATAGCACAGACTTGTGCAAAGCAGTAGATCAGACAAGAAGAGATACAGAAATTTCTAGTGAAGAGCTGCTGTTTTGTGTTGTTAATACTCAGGGCTATAGAAACTACTCAGGTTGAGAGCACAAACACAAAACAGGATAAACAGCAATACAGAATAGCACAGACTTGTGCAAAGCAGTAGATCAGAGAAGAAGAGATACAGAAATTTCTAGTGAAGAGCTGCTGTTTTGTGTTGTTAATACTCAGGGCTGGAACTTCAAGAAATAAATCACTCTGAGTTCAGACAATTACATACTTCTGAGGCAGAGTTGTCAATACATCTTATCCCTAGCCCATACTCTTCTTTTTGTCTGTTATCTTTTATTCCTTTTCTCTACCTGATTTTCTCTCATCTATTTGTACTTGCTTCCTCTCTTCCCTTTAGGACATCTTTCCCCATTTTCTTTTTTTTCCCTTTCCCCCATGTGTCTTTTTATTCCCATCCTGTCGTGTCCATCTGTTACCATTAGCTGCCCATGATGTGGAGCTGGAGAGACACATGCATAGTGCTTAAGAGTTCAGGTTCTCGAGTCAGCCAGAAATGTGGCTCTGCGAGGTGCCCTATTTAACCTCTCCAAGCTTCATTTTCCTCACCTGTAACATGGGGCTAATCATATAACCTAATACACAATTACTGTAAGGATTAAACAAGAAAATATAATGCCAGTTCCACAGTTCCTGGAACACACTAAATGCTTAATAAGTGTAGCCTTCTTGTTTGTGTATTATTTTACTTCTGTTATTTGAAAAAAATATAAAAATAATGGAAGTAGATTACAAAAATACATGCACTGTAACAAGTGAAGTATGTAAATAAGAGAATCACACTGATGGTTAGAAAGTGGTGAAGGTGACACATGAAATGAATAGCTCAAGTACTGGACAGAGGAAGGACAAACTTTGGGATCTGGGCTTCCCAGAAAGTAGATTAAGGGAAACCCTATCAGTTACATGAATCACAATCTTCTTAATATTTTTACATTAAGCCTGTCAGTTGCTCAGTGTAAGCCCAACTATTTCCAGTACTAAAGTCTCAAAAATTCTTATTTAGGAGCCTCCATAAAGTTGACACTCTATATAGTGAACAAAAGCTGCACAGTTAAATACAATGCTGTGTTTCATTGAATTCTTTCTTCTGACTACCCTCAATAGAGGCTGCTGCTGTAATACCAAAATGCTGTTCAGCAAAAGCAACTCTAGCTCTGTACACAGGGCATGAAATTTGGAGCCAGACAGATTTGGTCTGAATTGTGTAAAATGCCATTTACTTGCTGGCTGGCCTTGAGCAAGCTATTTGATGGTGCTGGGAGCGTTTTCTGATCTGAAAAACAGAGATATTAACTCCTACTTGGCATGGGTATTTTAAAGATTAGTATTACTGATGTATGAACACCTATCTCAGTGCTAGGCACATGGCCACAAATAATAACTGTTATTTTGAGGTGACATAGCCATGAGATTTAAGTCTGTTACTCTCAAATGGTTTGGCTAAACCCAAAAATATAATTTAGAAGATCTAGAAAGGAATATATGTCCTTCAGGCAACCTTCCATAAATACAATTTCTCACAACTGATTTTTGATAGGCATTGGGCAGCAAGTGTTCAGTGTTATCCTCTTTTGACAAGTACTTGGAGTGCAAATATTCTGTTGCCAATTAGGGACAGACCATGCTTTAAGCTTCAGCTGAGATGGGAATATAGTTGTCAACTCTTTTAAAAGTCGAGAAGCCTAACCAAAACATAAGTCTGTAAAATGCCACCTCGCCTCCACATGGACATGGGCTGAGAATGGGACAAGATTTTTCTCACAAACCTCACAATTCTATGCCAAAGAGCATGACTGTGATTATTTTAGCCTGCAAAAATGTTAAGGAGAGTGTTATGAAACTCCCAGTACCAAAGGCATAAAAAAGGTCTCATTAGAGCACCCATTGAACAGCTAACCTTATTACTTCCTGTCACTCCTCCACCAAAACTTTCTACCCCACCCTAAGGTAATAACAGCCTGTTCAGAGTGTTTAGCTGTAAGCAAGTTGAGTGTTTCAGAGTATCTGCCAAAAATAATTATTCGGGTTTTAGAATAATCAATCTTAAGCTATTTTTTTCAATACTCATTAAATCGTAGTATATTTGTTTTTTAAGCTGACACCTAATTTGTGACAATAAATACATGACACCAATACATTAGGAAATGCTTTTTCTGTTTTCTCTTTTTGCTCTAAATCCAGCTGAGTCAAAAAGTAAGTCATTAAGGTACAAGTTAAAAAGAAGGTGTGGGATGGTGCTAAGGAGGGGAGAACACATCCAGTTTTATTTCAGGAAATTCCTATCCATCAAGATAACTTTTTCACCAAACCTCGCTCAAGATGACACAAAGGGACAGCTTCTATAGGATCATTAATCACTGGACACCCAGAGGACTTCATGCAACTTGCCCATAATGAATTCCTGTCCATTTTGAAAAGTCCCATAATGAACTATATGAAAGCTTATTGTTCATGGCCAATTTCCCTAAAAGATACAGTAGTCAATGGTAAAATACTGTGCCTAGAATCCTCCTGCTCCTTGGGTAAAATTTTGCCCTAAGGTTTACTTGCAAATTATCATGGGGAAAACTAGCCGAGAATGTTTCATGATATAAAAAGAGGATAATTTTGGAGAATACACTATTGCCTCTTTTTAATGGGATGGTCACACTGGACTTATTGCCCACCCCAAGAGCTGACATAGATGAACACTTCTGCAAGGATGGAAGCCACCTTTAAGCAAATCTGAAGACAGGAAACCTTTGAAGATTTTGCCTCAACCTTTCTAAATAACTGCACTCTGAAGAGTGCTACTGGAAGCCAATCAGAAATACAGGAGGGTAAATTTGGAGTAATTCCTCTCATTTTATGAAACTGGGGAAAGGAACCCATCCAGCTCATTGAGATCTGGAAATCCATACCCTCACTCACTTCACTGACACTTTAGGAAACTATCCCCCAAATAACCCTTTGTCCTAAGTTCTAAGATCTAACAAACTCAGGTCTTTCCATGTGGATTACCTGAATTTTCTAAGACAATGAGAAAAATTAAATTTTGTAAGATCTTGAGTGTTCTTTTTCAAATTAAATTTAATCTGGTCATCCTACTTTTCTGACCAGTCTTAGTCAAACAGGTACCAGGAATGTAAGGCCCCCATTTTCCTGAACATAGAAGGGATTAGAGATAGTTTTAATTTACCAAGAGGCTATTGAAAAGAAAGAAGAAAGGAGCCCCTTCGTTAAAATTTCTCCCACAAAATAATCATAATCCCTTCCCTTTCTTGACTGCAAGAGAAAATGGTGGTGCCATTACCATTATTAGAACGAGAATAACTGTGGCCCTCAGCCAACTTTACCTATTTCATAGTCTGTTCTCTAGGAAGCCTCTGGGGCAGTATATGAACTTCATCTGCTCTGTTGACGGTGTTGGAAAAAGAGTGACAACATTTGGTGAATGCTTATAATGGTTCCCTAAATTAACTGATCACCAGAAACGTGAGGGAATAACTAAAAATACAGATTTCAGGGCACCACCACTGAAGATTATAATTAAGTCAGTCTGATGGAAGCCAGAAGTGCTGGATGAATTTTGAAAAGCTGTAACAATTACATAGAAATGTTTATGTTGTCTTTTTTACTTTCCTTTGCATGTGTTCTGTGGAGGGCCAGATGCTACTTGCAGAGATGTCTGGTTCTGGGAGCTCCATTCAATCAGAACTCAGTGTCTTGACATTTCTTGGCTTGGTTTTCCTCTGTGTTAGCATTGATCTCAGGCAGGATTTTCCCTAAATGGCAATCATCACGCCCAGGTTTGCATTCTTCCAGCTGTTGGTCAAGAAAAAAAGAAATGTTCTCTTTTTCAGTCATTTCAAAGATCCACAGTTGAGTCTCACTGTTCTGATCAGCTCATCCTTGAATCAATTCCTACAACCAGGAGCAAGTGATGCTCTCACCGACCTGGTCTGTGCCAAATGTCCATCCAACTAGAGCCAGAAGTGGAACCAGCTCCACCAGAAACTATCAATTGAGAGTGGGGGAAACCCTCCTCCACTCCTAATCAGGGTGCTGAATAAAGAAACAAGGGATGTCAACCATAGAACTATGGTGGATGAGCCAACAGTTCCTAATAAAGGCAGTAATGATTATATATTTGAACCAATAATTATATGAGAATAATAATATAATTATTATTCTCCTCCTTCCCTGTGCTTTCTTGTGTTGCAAATCAAGGCAGACTCATGCAACCAGAAGTTAGCTAGAAATGAGGCTGGAATATAACCAAAAAAACAACAATGAAAGCAACAACCAAAAATCCCTCAAGAACCAACATTATATACTTTTTTTAGATAACCAGTGCACCAGGGGACTAAGACCCTTGTAATTGTCAAAAAGATGGTGGAGTTGAAAGGTTATGATGTAGTAAGTTTGAATTAGTTCTGTATAGAGGGCCAGACACATTTTAGTTGTGCCAAGGCACTGGGTGAGTCTTGAAGGTGTGGGAAGATAAGGTGTTTTCATCAAGGTATAGGATTTCTGTTACAGGTTTTCAGTACTGGTTATCAGGAATATTTATCTTTGACACCTTTTATCTTTAACACAATCTTTAAAATGGATCTTAAAATAGAGAGGGAGAATTTCTTAGAGCAGATTAATAAAATGATGTCCTTACATATAATAATACTCTTTTGCATTTAGCAAGTTTTAAAAATATATATTTTGAATCATTTCATATGATCTTGAAGAGAGGCTACAAAAATTGCTTAAAATCCTATCAAATTTTACCACCTCATTTTTGGAAATAACATTATGAAGTAGATATTTAAAATTATTTACTGTCTTACATGTTAGAAAATGCTTGCTTCACCCTAAACTCGTTTTTTCAGTCTGCAATATGGGAATAAAAATGTAAAAATATAATTAAAAGTGATAAAGGGGAAAAAAATTAAATAGCCCCTTTAGACATAGAAATACTTAGTTATAATTATTCCTCCATGGTGATAATTTTGTTTAATTAAAATTATTTAAATCCAGCTTCAAATTCAGTTCCTATTTAAGTTTAAAAATAATAAAAGTCCTTAAATATATTAACAGTACTATTTAATCCCATGTAAAATTATTTCCTTAGAAGTGAAATAAACTATGTTATTAACAGCATTTAATGAACTTTCACGTTAAAATAGAATTGATCTTTTCATTCTATAGTTGAGGGAAAGGGGCCCATAAATAATTACTTAATATTTGTGGGTACACCCTTCCCATGGGATGATTAAATAAAAGCATAAAGAGATATAGGTATGATATAAATTTATATACACACATCTTATATCCATATCCATACTTGGTAAACATATTTATACATTATCTATTTTATCCTGAACACGAAAATGTTTTAGCTGATTTGGGACTCTCATTTTCCATAAAGTTTCTCGATAGAAAAAAACAAAACAAAAACAAGCTTACTTGTTTCATGGGAGAAATCTTAGAAAGCATTATTCAGCCCTTTTTATTTTACCTTTTTGTGGTATCCTTTTTAGGCTTTTCCTCCCTGTCTGTATACCAGTTACTTTTCATTTTGCATAAACTAAGCATAAAAGAGAGGGAAACAAAGATATATGGACAATCCAGAGCTTTCCTTGAGAGATGGTATGACAAATGTTCTGCTTTTAGGTAGTATATTGCCCTGTCTTTGACACTAACTCCAATTCATTTGTGTTTGCTCTAATTTGCAATGAGACCAAGACCTCCTGAGCCAGTGTTCTTTTCTAACCAATATTTAAAAGCCATACACCTTACCTTCTCTGTGTCTGCAAGACTGAGCTAAAGCTAAACAGGAGGAAACGTGGTGCTACTGTTTATTACACGTTATTGCACTGAATCCAGACTTGCCACTGAGTGAATGTCTTTATTAGACCAAGAAAAGTGATGAGCACTTCTGGACAGAAGTGTGGTCAAACATGTCTGAAAGACTAAGATGTAAATGAAAGAAGTGCAGTATTGCCACAACAGTGAGCGACTGAAAGGGGAGCTGGATTCTGCCCCGTGTCCTGCACTTAGAGCACAAAGCCACACCTGTCTCCCTGGGAGATAGAAAAGCTGATAGAATAGCTCCGAAGAAGCTGACAGCAGAACAGGGAGCCAGTTTAGATTGCAGCAATTGATAGGGTAGGGAGAATGGCTGTAAAAACAGTGGGAAATCTGCCAGGGCTCACCTGCTTTTCCATGCTTGATATAATTTAGTTAACTTATAAACACATGTATTAAACTTTATCATGAAAAAAATCTAAGAAATATTTTGTTGCAGTATAGGAAGAGAAAGGATTATCCTGGAGGTTTAGAAGTGCTCACATAAAAACAGTTGGAAGCAGTTTTCAGATTTATTCCGCTGGTCCTGCTGTGTTCAGCAGTTCTCATTTCTATTTTCTTGATGTAATATACTGAGAAAAACAAACCCAACCAACCAAAGGGAGCTGCTGACTGTTGCTGACCAGAAAAATAAAACAAATCTCTCTTAACATGTTATCCTGCTATTTTTGTGGATAAATGTGAAAGTGAGTTTTATTTCCTGATAGGCGGTACTATTGGTAACTTGGTAATAGAGATCACTGAGGAATTCAAATGAAAACCTAAGACTCTAGCCCAAATTAAAAGAGCTCCCCAGCATGATAACAAATTAAGAAAACATTGTCATCTTTATCCAGAAGTGCTTTCTTCTGGGCAGGGTAGATGACCTTGTTGCTCTATCCTCATTCTGTTGTGCTAAGATTTGTTTTCATTTTGTTTCATTTGACTTTTTTCTTTCAGCATGTTGGCCTAAGCTATTCTTCCTTCCTTTTCTATTTCTTTCTGTATCTTCTCGGAGTCCTCCTTAGCATTTTTTTTTTTTTCTAATTCCCAGCCATTTCTTATTTAGAGGGTAAGGGATTTAATTTTTTTTCCAAAATTCATCATATTTTTCATGGGAATCTGGAGCTAGTTGCATAATAGTCTCATCTTAGGGTGATAGCATCTTATTGTTTCTTTACATCACCTGCATTTAGGACCATGCTTTTCTACTTATATAATTATACAATTAACCATGACCAATGTTGATATTTGCTTTAGCTATTTCTTAATAGTCTTTGTGGAACTTCTCCTAACTCAAATGAGGAGCAACTGTTCAAAGAATCATATTAATATTTTCATCAACTAGCATTTTAAATATTTCAAGCATGTTGGCAAGATACATCCAAGATCCATGGCCATTCATTGCCTTGACCTAGTTTCTTTCAGTTATTTGTATTGAAATTTACTGCCACAAAAGTTTATCACATTTTATTTTAAACAACTTTACTGAAATATGATTTACATGCCATAAAATTCACTCATTTTAAGTGCATAATTCACCGGTTTTTAGTAAATTTGCAGAATTGTACAATCATCACCTCCAAAGGATCCCTAGTGCCCAAGTGCAGTCACTCGCTGTTCCCACCTCCAGCCCCGGGCAACTACTAATCTGTTTTCTACCTGTAGTGATTTTCCCTTTCTGGACATTTCATAAAAATGGAATCATACAATGTGTCCTTTCCATCTGCCTTCCTTCACTTAGTGTAATGATTTTGAGTCCATGATGTAGAATGTATCAGTAGTGTCTTCTTTTTATTGCTGAATAGTATTTCATTGTATGGATATAGCACATTTTGCTTATTCATTCACCAGTTGATAACTATTTTGATTGTTTTCATTTTAGAAGTATCATGAATAATGCTGCTATGAATATTCATATATACTTCTTTATGTGGGCATATGTTTTCATTTCTCTTGGATAGATACCTAGGAGTAGAATTGGTTCATGTACTAAGTTTATGTTTACCTTTTTAAGAAACTACCAAAATCTTTTCCAGAGTAGTTGTATCATTTTACATTTCCACCAACAATGTATGATGTTTCTAGTTTCTCCATATCTTCACCAACATTTAGTACTTTTAGTTTTAATTATAGTCACTCTAGTGGGTGTGAAGTGACATCTTTTTGTGGTTTAATTTTCATTTCCCTGGTGACTAATGATGTTGAGCATCTTTTCATGTGCTTGGTAGCCGCCATTTGTATGTTCTCTTTGGTGAAATGCCTTTTGCCCACTTTTTAATTGGGTTTTTGTATTTGTATTATTAAGTTTTAAGTGTTCTTTATATACTCTGAATACAAGCCCTTTATCAGATATGTAATTTGCAATTGCTTTCTCCCAGTGTGTGGCTTATCTTTTCATTTTCTTGATGGTGTCTTCTGGAGAACAAAATATTTAACGTTAATGAAGCCATATGTGTGTGTGTGTGTGTGTGTGTGTGTGTGTACACACACATTTATAGAGAGAGAGAGAGAGAGAGAGAGAGATAGTGCTTTCAGTATTGTATATATAAATTCTTTGCCTACCCCAAAGCCATAAATATTATCTTTGATGTTTTCTTCTAGAGGTTTTATGGTTTTAGCTCTGTGATCCATTTTGTATTAACTTTTGTGTACTGTAATTTTATTTTAAAAATAGTTTCATTTATACCATCCTTCTCATTCCCACAAGTACACCTGAAGATATCTTTGGGCAAGTTCTGAAGACATGTAGAAGGGACTAGATTTCTGCTGTATCTGAGCTAATCTAAAACTGCACCACATTTTGGTTAGAATTTAAATTTGCTTTTTAAAATAGCCACCTATTAATTTCCCATATTTTCCCTTGAGAGGACATTAAATTCCAGAGAGCCCCAGAACACTCTTGAAGCTTGTGACTAATTTAAAGGAGTAGGCAATGCAGTCTTTTGAGTCACTGTCCCAACAGTGAATATCTAGGTAAATTGTCATCGAGAAACTGATGATCATCATGAGAGTTTGACATCAAAGGTATCCCATCTGAACCTATGATTAATGCAGTCTTTTGAGTCACTGTCCCAACAGTGAATATCTAGGTAAATTGTCATCAAGAAACTGATGATCATCATGAGAGTTTGACATCAAAGGTATCCCATCTGAACCTATGATTAATGGCTGCTTAATATCCTCTTCTGTTTAAATAGAATGCAATATTTAGTTATTAGGGGAAATTGATTATAACAACATACTGATAAAAAAAAAA
>NW_007743988.1:16998-17687 GCF_000696425.1 Galeopterus variegatus
ATCAAAAACCTATTTCAAAAATAGTAATGGTAACAGATTCATTTCTTTAAACATTTACAAGGAGACTGTGTTTAATAAGCTTTAATAAATCTTTACAGCGCTTCTAAAGGCCTAGAAAATATATAGAAATGGTAAATTTGTGTGAAAATATTCCTAAATAAAAGGTCACATTTAATGCAACAATTTTTTTAAAGAATAAATAGTTTAAGACTTGAAAGACAGGAAGGAATATCAGAATGTTACATAATGACTAGAATATCGCAAAAAAGATAGTACCTTTTCATTGGCACTGAAGGCAGACAAAAAGAAAAACTAAAACAAATTGAGAACCAACATTAAAATACTTCTTTTTTTCTTATTTAGAAAATAACTAAAGCATGGAATGATTTTTGCTTACACTAGTGAGATACTCATGGGTCCTTCCAAAGACAGATCCTGGAGAAATGGAGAAATACTAGAGAAAGGCAAGCTTCAGTGAGCTCAATAGCCCTAACTTCTTAAATGTTTCTTTGATGTAGTCCTTGAATATTTTTGGAATGATTGTTACTTGATACCAGCAACCTCCTTGGGGACAAAATAATACCAGTTCCTCGTAATTGTTCATATTTGGTCATTTAAAACAGTAAATATAGGGCCGGCCCGTGGCTCACTCGGTAGAGTGCGGTGCTAATAACACCAAGGCCACGGGT
>NW_007743989.1:0-8964 GCF_000696425.1 Galeopterus variegatus
ACCAAAAAAAAAAAAAAAAAAAAAAAAGAAAGTGAAGACCAGAGACGATAAAAATGAAGGATACTAGTGGAAATCTAAAGGGTAGAAAAGTCTAGTGGTAGTCTTTCCTAGCATTGCCACATCCTAATTGGCCTAAAGGACTATAATAAATCTCAGATCTTACAGAAATAAGAGGTAAACAACCAGTTTACATTTTAAAAACATTTTGATATTTTCCTCTACTCTTCCATTTTAGTATAAGAAAGAAAACTATGAAAGTACTGTGGGCAATTTTGTGTACAATAGGACTGCCTAACTCTAAAAATAAAGGGTTTTCTTACAGCCCCTAAAATCTGTTGCAAAATTCAGCTATATGACACAAAATATTTAGATGGAAACTAAAAACTAAAAATGTAGTCATTTTTTAAAAAAAATAATTACTTTTGGAATAATGATATTGAGTAAACCAGACTATTACTAAAATTAATATTTAAAAAAATGATTTTAAAAAAGAATGCAGTCATTAGCAGCATACTCTCAGGCGTTAAAAACATTTGTAATATCAAATCATTTGAGTGAAGGCTGTGAAAGACCCCCAAGTGGTTTACACTTTGCAAATGTGATGGGAACATAAAGGCAGGATGATGCCAAAATCTCTGCTGTTACGATGTTTATTCAGTGCAGCAGTGCTGAGCACTGGGCGATTTGTAATCATAATGGAGCTCAAAGTGGTGCTCAGGAGGCTTGGAATCATTGAAGAAACTGCCATTAGAAAGGTAAAGCCAGTTTGTTTGGAGCATGAGAATTCAGAAGCAGGACTGACAGGGGCATGAGCATGAATCTAGAACTAGACATGTGAACAAGAGCTAGAGCCTAAATCATCTGCCCTTGAGGTTTTCAGGCTTCTCTGGTGCCTTTTGCATGAGCTTGTGCTACCCAGCTTCTCAGAAGTTTTGTTCTGCTGTAGACTTCAAAGATGGAGGACTGAGATTGCCTTTTGTCAGAATGAACGTTTTTTAAAGAAACAGCTGCCATTAATCATTTCAAAAAAAGAAAATTACACCTGCACAATTAACAAAAGTCCTCTCAACAGAATACATTTAACTTAAACGAAAACTCACTATATACTCAACGTTGCTGATGAACACTGCCACACACTAGTGCCTATCCCCAGCCCAGTGCTCCCTGGCTACTCCCGGCTCTGAAGGATGATACCCTTGAGTCAGCAGATCCTTTATCCCACAGTGGTCACGCAGCTATTTCATCCGGTGAGGGAGCCTCAATTTTATGAACGATAATAATTTACATTACCACAGAATCTTTATTATCTTACCGTACCCTGGAGCTCTTTCTTGTCAGGTTAATATTTTAACCAATTCTATTATATCATATTCATGTGTGCACAATCATGAGTTTTTGCAATATTTGCAGTAAAATTAAACAATTTCTTAATTTTATCTTTTCTGGCTGAATATAAGTAGTAGAGGGGGTAAACCCCCCAATAAGAAAAAAATGCTTGCTTACTTTTGACTTAAAATTTTATTTTTAATATCTAACTACAGGTATGAAGCCTTTATAAATAGGAAATAAAGTCAATGCAATTTTCTAAATTTTGCTTGACTAAAAAATTACTTTCATTTGAAAAAAGAAATCTAATTCAATTTCACCTCCACGTAATATGGTATTAGTTTAAAAAAAAACAAACAGTGGATGTACTTCACGGGTGTTACTGGGATTCTTTTGCTGCACTGTACAAAGTTATGTCTGCTTACGGTGAAGGAGGGACTGCCGTCTCAAGGTTAACATAACCTCGATTACATCCAAGAAGCTCCTTGGAGATTTAATTGGTTTGTGGAACAACTCCAAAACTAGTGCTGCGCTTTCTTCTTTCTTTGCCTTTCTACTTCTCTAACTCTCTTTTCAAATAGAAAAGAAGAACGCATGGTAATGCATCATTTATAAATTACCTTGTTATTGCAAAAAACAAAACACTGCTTTGAAAACCAAACAAACTCCTGCTGCGGACTCCGGCATGTTTGATGGAGGCCCTTCAAAAGAGTCCACGGCTTAATGGAGGTTGTTTATGTGGAGACTTGGATCTGTACCTGCTGTCCCCTGTCACTCCCTGGAAACTTGGCGGCAGATGTTGCAGCGTTAAGTTGTCTCTGAAGTGGCTTTCTGTCCTGTCTCCCCACCGCAACGGAGTCAAACTACATTAGATCTCTTCTTTGTGCCTAAGGCAAGTTTGGGAGCGCAGCTGTGTCCACCCCCACTCCTACCTTTGGTGTTTCAGGCCTCCAGGCAGCGAGTGTGAGACCAAAACGGTTCTGCCGCTCTCAACTACCTCCGCTGACAATCCGGCCGCTCGCTGCGGGCTGGGGAGGCCGCTGCCGCTGCTGCGAACAGATGTCGGCGACAACCTGCTAGCTCACACCTGGACGCGCGGCCCTAACCTCGCGCGCCACGCGCTGAAACATTCATGACTCGGAGGACTTCCAGCCACCATCAAAGCCGTGCCGGGTCTGTGAGAGCCCGAGGCCCCGGCCACCTCGGCAGGAGCTGGCGCGCGGAAAGGTAGCGGGAGCGAGGGGTTAGAGCGAGAGGCTTCTCGCGCCGCTTTATACTTCATGCCTGAACTTCAATTACTTGATCAAGGACTTCAATTCAGCAGTGAAGTCTTCCGCAGATGAGCCCGGTGCGGCCTCTGAGCCATAAAGGGAGAGCATTTGGCTTGAAATTCACCGTGACCGGACTTGCAGAGTGAATGTGCCTGACTCCGAGTTAAGTTCGATGGACGCTGATTTGTTTATTAAACTAAACTCTCAAGAGGCAGACTCTGCAGTAAACAATTTATGAATAAATGACAAGATTGTTTTCCAAGGTAGTAATCAAGCCTTTGACTAGGCAGAGGGTGTACTATGTGGAACCATTACCTGAAAACAACTGTGTTTTACTCTCTGAAGCAGTACAAAGTTCCTTTTGCCCCCCCCACCTTTTTTTAAGAAAAAAAATCTATTACTTCCTTTAAAATTCAGATATGAGAAAGCATTCTCATTTATTTCTTGACAATTTAAAACAAAACTGCATCCATTTCTAACTAGAAAAATTTTCCAAAAGTCTTTCTAATTTCTGCAGTATATATACAAATTGCTTTCTAATCACACACAACTCCTATACCTATACAAATACTTCATAAGAAGCATAATCCAAAGTAAATGTTATATGTATATATGAGTATACACACTTTTATGAGCACGGGAAAATAAAACTATTTGCAAAATATATTCATCAATTTATATGCTGATGAGAAAATTTTCTTTAAAAAGACTTGGCCTTAATAGACAATAACATTTGTTCCAATGAATTATTTGCTATGCACAAACCTTTTTAGAGAGAATCAATGTATCTAATGTAAGCTGATACAATACTATTTACAAATTTTCTAACATTTAATGGGATAATTTACTGGGGAAATTGATTTGTTGATATAAAAGAGATAAAGATTGTCAAAGGACAATGAACATCTCTAATACATATATATGAAATCTTTAATAAATTAGTCTGAGTTCGATGCTTAACTTATTTTAATCAAGTACTGATTGGTTTCCGGAGACTAAGTTTGCAAATAACAGGACTCTACCCTTGTGCTGTGGAACCCAGTCACAGGTGAGTTTGGTTATCTAAAGCTAACAAGAACTCCAAGACTGATTTTTCTCATTTAATGATTATGCCCTGCACTATAGGTTAACTGTGTCCCCCAAAAGTTCATATATTAGAATCTTAACTCCCACTGTAACAGTGTTAAAAGGGTAGGAAATCCAATTAAGGAATTTCAAAGGTAGGGACTTTAAGAGGTGATTAGATTGTGAGGGCTGTGCTCTCACAAATAGATTGATCCAGTCATGGAGTAATGGGTATGGTTCTGATGCCTTTATAAGGAGAGCAAGTTAGCTCTCTTGCTCAGCCCATTCTCACTATATGACACTCTGGTTGCTACAGAAATCTGTAAAGAGTTCCCACCCAGGAACAGGTCCTCATCATATGTGTTCCCTGGACCTTGGACATCCCCACCTCCAAAACTGTAAGAAATGAATTTGATCTTTATAATTACCCAGTTTCAGATAATCTGTTCTGAGCAACAGAAATGAACTAATACACCCTGAAATACCTAGAAAACTTAACAACACACACACACTTTATGGTAAATTCATTTTCCCCTTTCTTCAAGCAAGTATAAATATATGAAGGTACTTCAAAAAAATCAAGGAAAACATGAAAAAACAGAATTAAAACATAATATGAATCTCTCCATGAACTTTTTGAAATACCCTCATTTGTGTGTGTGTGTGTGTGTGTGTGTGTGTGTGTGTAACAGAGAGAGAGGACACTACCACTTGGACATCTTAGTCTCCTGAATTTTAATTTTCTATACTCCATGTAATCCTATGAGATAAACCATTATTTACAAACTAAATTGGTAAAAACCATAAGGTTCAGTCAGTTTAAATTTTGAGGGCTTAACCAGCCACAGTAAGTAGAAGCTAACACTTAACGATGGTCTTTTCCTCATGCATAAAGCATTACCAAAGCAGATCATCCATTTTAATATCATACATCAAAATTGGCTGTCCCAAATATACTCTAAATCCCTGATACTCTTCCTACCTCTGGGTCATCATTTTCTTACTAGGTAAATTACTTTAAGTTTCCCAAATGAAAGATACTTTGAAACAAAAAAGAACTAGAGTTTAAGAAATATTATGTGCTCTTTTTTATAAAATAGAAATAAAATTTGTGAGATGTTACAGTCTCACTACAGATTATCTCACTGCACCACACAAATATGATTTTATTTAAACAAAAAAATATTACTTTTTTGAATAATGTGAGAATACTTCAAAAAGTTCATGGAAAAAAGAGAATTGAAAGATAATACACATCTTTCCATGAATGTTTTGAAGTACCCTTGTATTTGTTGTATTTCAGTTATTGTGGAGAGTTTTAAATAAAAGCCACCAAAATATTTACTATAATTAAGTGTTCTATGATTGGTGCATATTTCTTTTGGCACTAGTATCACAGATATGTACTGTGCTCATGAGGATAAGAATGGGGCAACTGAAGGCTTCGTTCATTCAAAGGACACCAACTGGAAATTAGCATAGTATATAAGAAATGCACTCCCATGTTCATCGCAGCTCTGTTTACAATAGCCAAGACATGGAACCAACCTATGTGTCCATCAATGGATGATTGGATGAGGAAACTGTGATATATATACACCATGGAATACTACTCTGCCATAAAAAAGAATGAAATACTCCCATTTGCAACAGCATGGATGAACCTGGAGAAACTTATGTTGAGTGAAATAAGCAAAGTACAGAGGGATAAATACTACATGTGCTCACTCATATGTGGGAGCTAAGAGAGAAAGAAGGAAGGAAAGAAAGACCACAGTAATGCATTGGTCTTGTAGAGGGAGAGAACATTCCTTGGGCTACAAAGAGCAGTGGGCAGGAAAGGGAGAGGGGGAGGGAGGTTGGGGATAATTGGGTGGGGGACACAGGGTACAAATGCATTTTCTGGTAATGGGTATGCTGCCAGTAGGAATCTGGCCCTCACATCATGGGCACAAGGGGTGACAATTGGCTTTGTATCTCATGAATATTCATAATAAAAAAAGAAAAAATCTCTCATAACAAGGAAAGGTACAAACTGGTATAAGAAATTCACAAAGCTGAAATAGAAGCATAGTGGATATAAATGTGTTTAAGAAGAAACAAAGTGGAAATAGGAAGATGGTTGAATGAAAGAAAGGTAAAAGGGAAGAAAGGAAAGCATTCTAGAGATGATGAAACCAAAACAGTGTGATGGCTTCCTGAAACATAATGTAAACATAAAAAATGGGACCCTTCAGTCATCCTAATAATGCACAGAAAGTTAATTCACTAAAGATTTAGAATGTTTCTTGCTATGTAATTCTATGATTTAATCTTTGGACCAATACAGTTAATAGTTACAGTATAAATGTGGGATGGGGAGTTTATATTGGAGTTAATTCTTTCAAAGAAGATCCGTTTGATAATGTGAAGTTGACATAAATTCAAATATTCTTAATAATCTTTATAAAATGTGGAAAACAGGCAGATGTAAAGTAAAAAGGGGTGGGGCAAAGATTTATCAAGTTGTTTAAAGGGGAAAGAGTTACATGCTGATAACTATATGCTTGACATAAAACCTCAGTCTAAAAAGAACAGTAAATATAAAGGAGCACTAGCAAGAAACATGGGGCAAAAATGCACATCACGCCAAGCTTACCTGATTTTCTTGAGTAAATAATTTTGTGCGGTTGATTTGGTTGGATGGGGGAATAGATAAACATACATTATACCTTAAATTCAGCAAGGAATTTAACAAAATTTATTAAATATTTTTATGAATAACACGGAAATCTGAGGTTGTGCCGTTGGGTGGATTCCTAACTTTATCATAGTAATGCCAATTAACTGTGGACTGCCAATGTATGGGTAAAGACTCTCATGGAGTGCCACACTGAGGTTTTATCAGTGGCTTCAAATGTGACAAAAATTTGCAGGTGACAAAAT
Organism: Galeopterus variegatus; assembly: GCF_000696425.1. Taxonomy (NCBI): domain Eukaryota; kingdom Metazoa; phylum Chordata; class Mammalia; order Dermoptera; family Cynocephalidae; genus Galeopterus; species Galeopterus variegatus. Next base: position 6,588 of record NW_007743989.1, read on the forward strand.
GTTGGAAGCAGTAAAGCTAAAAAGAATATGTATGATGATGGAAGGATAAGTCAGACTGCATCAGGCACACATAGAATCATAACACATTTGATGAAAAAAAATCAATTAATTGGACCAATTCATGTTAAATAAGCTTAAAGTCCTGCATTTAAGTAAAAACAAACAAAAAAACATAAATAGCATAGATGTAGAGTGGAAAAAGTGGGGTTTTGGTTAATCTCATGTAATAAAAGTCTACTACCTTTTATCTAAATCTCTGAAATCCAAAATCTTTGAAAACTGAAAGTTTTGTCCTAGTTTTGTTACCAAAACTGAACTAACTTGAGACTTGAGACTATTTATAGTCTCTATTTATCTACTTGTAGTAATTAATACATTAACATTCATATATAGTAGCAAAATGTCTGAATAATGTGATTAGGAGATGCTGCTTTATATGATATATGTGTATAGACTATATCAAATTCCTAAAATCTGAAAAACTCTGAAACAATCTTACTTGAGGAGTTAGAATAAAAGATTTTGGAATGATTTCAGACAAAAGTGTGACCAAATTGCTAAAAAAAGGCATTCTTGGTCAAAATAATGGAAATGGGAACATCATTCTTCAATCATGGAAAAATAAATAGCAATTTAACCTGCTGGAGCAACATGTGGAATATTCTAGCACTATAATTTAGGAGAATGTTAAATTAGGAGAATGTTAAATTTATCTGGTATCTAACAAAATGCTCAGTATACATTAGGCACTAGATAAATATTTGTTGAATGAATGCATAAATGATTATAATACATCATTTAAAAAACCAAATATGCCAATTTATCCAAACTCAAAGATTTACTGTCTTCTATTCCCAACCAGTCTTTCTGGTTATCTCACCCCAACCCCTTGGTTATCTCACAATCCGTACATCACTGTGTACTTGGCTGACTCAGGGTCTTTGCTCATAATACCTTGTCTGTGGAAATCTTATTCTACCTATCTCCACCCGTTGAAATCCCACCAATTTCAAAGATAGAAGGCTTATATTTTTGAGGAAGTTCTCTCTATTTCCTCCAGGGACAGGTAATCTTTCTTACTCTGTGCACTCAAGGGTACCCACATTGCAGTCCAAAATAATTCTTATTTTCGTATATGTCTTGTTTCCCAAACAAATTTTAGATTTGCTTAAGGGCAAAGGCTATAGTTTGTACCCACTCCTCAGTGTTTCCTAATGCCATTACTTGTGCATATCTATAATCCAAAAATTACTGAATTGAATCAAAACTAGTAGGAATGATGAAAGGCTAAAAACTGAATATTAATCATGATAAAATATATTATAAAAAATATATCAATATATTTATACATTAATCATAAAATAATATTAAGTGTCAGCATGAGAGGTTAGGGCCATCATCTATTTTTGCTGGCTAATACGTCATCAGCTCAATACCCTGCACTTAATAAGGTGAAAATTATTGAACATACGGACTATTGTCTAACCTGGGGGAGAGAGAACTAAGGTAATGCATGAAAACAATTTTAAAACACATGAAGTAAATGCATAGCATGTTGAAGAGAAAGAGTTATTATATGTTCCTACAGAAGCAGAACTGCAGATCACATAGGAATTTAAACAGAAGCACAAATTTCATTATGTAAGAACTTTCTACTGAGAACCACAGTGATCTGATAATAAAGGAGACTGCTTCATAAACCACCTACTTCTGTCTACCTATGGTCCTAGCAAAGGATAAATGATGATCTGTTGGAAAAATTCCAGGAATATTTTCTCAATTTAGATTTTCTTAATTATTAAACTCAGATGTTTTCAAAATTATCCCCACTTCATAGAAGTAAAATTTGAAGATTTAGATTCTTTTGTATTTTAAATACCAAGCTAAAACCAAATAACACCAATTTAGCTTGGCACTGTAAGATAAATACTAATTTCATCAAGTATTTCGCTCTTAAAAAAAAAATAGCATATCAGACCTGAATGATCCTAAAGTCCTCTAAAGCCAAAACACATGAAGTTAAAACACAATAATGATCACATTGACACACAATGAAACAAAATCCTAGTATTATGAACAGTATTGTGTCTCTGAAACAAACCTACCGATCATTACATACGAAGAGGTTTTAAACAATTTTTCTTACATTGACACACTAGGAAATAGTTGCTAATATATTAAAGAAATTATAAAACCAGAGTAATTCTGTCCAAATTTCCAAGATAAAAAAAAGCCTCAAATAGGCTTCCTTGGTGAGGAAAATATCTATGTGTGTGTGTGTGTGTGTGTGTGTGTGTGTGTGTGCGCGCGCGCGCACACGCGCATGTTTGTATGTGTATCACAATCACAGATTTCTATAATGCTTTATAACTTTAAA
>NW_007743989.1:10171-12262 GCF_000696425.1 Galeopterus variegatus
TAGCCTTGCGCCTTCCTCGGTAGATCCTTTATCACCCCAACGGACCTTTAAAACAAAAGGGGGATCACAGCTATGAGACATAGTGTCCTAGGGGAACGAGCTTTTATTTAGCCTATGGGCCTCTGGTTCACCATCTCACAGTAAAAATTTGAGTAGATATACAAATTCCTAATTTCTCCTCTTCTGAGATTTGATAGGTTTCTGACCACTCCTTACTGTATTTAATATTAAGATCCTAGAAAAAAAGACCCTTTGTAAAAATCTGGAGTCAATTAAACTTGAAGCAACCATTTCACCATAGTTTCAAATAAGGCATCAATTTGTGATTTACATATGAAATTCATGACAGTATAATTCTATCCTTTAATTAGATATGGTCCCCTGCTAGCTGAACACATATCTGTATGTACTGATGACACTGGAAGAAATAGATGATAATGATGATAATTAGCATTTATTGAGTGATTACTATGTGTCAGCCTACATTTAATTCATATAAAAATACAATGAGATAGATACTAGATACTATAAATTTTCCTTCCAGATGAGGCACAGAGAAGTTAAGTGACATACCCAAAGCCAAACAGCTGGTAAGTAGCACAGCAGGGATTTGAACATAGGCACTCTGAAATGGGCTAATAAGTTTCAATTTGATTTTACAAATGTATTTTACATAAAGGAGTTGCTCCTTCTAAACATTTCAACAAGTATGATTAGGGCAAAAAGTATCATTTAAACATTTAGCCTTTGGGAGTAAAATAATTATATATGAGTTTCTTTACTTTTATAAAGTTTTACTTTGTAAAATAGATTTGTCTTTAGTTCCTCTGCTCATCTGAATATGGCTATTTGACAGATGAATTTTTCACTGAGATAGGCAAATCTGAAAAGACTCTGCTTTGAAGAGAACAATTCAGGGACATCAGGGAATTCTACAAATTTTAGGGAATTTCCTTCTCTGAAAACTCTTGACATTGAAAAACCACAAGATCAAATTATTGTTTTCTTCATTTTTCAAGGAACAGGAGTTAGGGGCTAAATCTGAGCCAAACTGGGCACATGAATAGGGTGTGGCACCTGGAGAAGGGCACTGCTCAACCAGGAGCAGTGGGGAAGACCTACGAAAACCAAGGACATTACCAAAGACAACAGAGATAAGACAAGTGAAGCTCTAAAAAGAAATACAAAGATCTATCCAAGGCATACTACGACACACCACAGTGAAGTGATTTCTACAAAGGAGAAAAAATTAAAGACTTTTAAAAGCATTTTAATAACCTGAGTTAGTGGGTAGGGGATGATAACCGTTCATAGGAAGAACTATTCACAGATTCTTGATAAGGCTTACTTAGATATTTTTTTTACCTTCTTTTACTACAATTTTAGAATGGGCTTTCAATTTCAAGTGGACCCTGTTGAGTCATTAAAACGTATCTGTATCTTTCAGTGTGATCAATGGTACTGGAATGTTCTTTATGAGGTTGTTAAAATTGTTTTAAACACCATTAAACCTTTAGAGCTAGATAGTTGGCTTTCTTTCCAGAGAAATGACCTTCTCTTTCAAATCACAGTGTCTTCACCTAGACAAACTAATACTTACAAAATCTTTAAATATAGCTAAACCAGGACACACAGGCTTGTAGTTGTCTCCATTTTAAGGGGGGGGGGAGAAGAAGATACACAGTTAAGTAAATATATAAATGTCATAACTCAGATAAGTAATTCAGAGTAGAAATGTAAGCAGATAAAACTGAGATCCATTTGGAAATGATAGATGTTAACAAAAACAGCTCCCTAGTCTATCCTTCACAGTTGATACTGTAGAGATAATGATAATCATAATCTTCTTTCAAGTATCACTGGCTGGAACCATTCTCAGATAAAGAATATGAAGCCAGTTGAACTAGAGTTCTGACTCAATGTGGCATTTCTAGGGACTCAACTGTGAAAGCACTACACTTATGAAATGCAGTTGCTGACATCTAAAGAAGATCCATTAAGTAAATTCACCAGTGTTAGTTCATGAAGGAGCTGTTTCAACATTGTCTTCACCATCACCACAAACGCCACCACAGACAATTCTCCTTTATT
>NW_007743989.1:17047-17682 GCF_000696425.1 Galeopterus variegatus
TGACTGAAATCTCTTTTTGAATGCAAGAAATGCTGTTATTTCTATTTAACTCTTTTCTTTAATTCAATATTATTTTATCAATGAACATAAACTTCCAGTTCTTTGTAATAATCCTGAAGGACAAAAATCTGTGATTTTTTTTTCAGTTAGCCCAGAAATAAATGCCAGTAGAGGATTAAAATTTAAAATGATACTGTAAGAAAAACAAAATACAGTTAAGGTTATCAAGCTACAGGGACATTTCCTTTATAAACTTAAAAAAAAGAAAAAAAGAAGCACCTCATATTATCAACCTGCATGTCCAAAACAATAAATTAAATCCAGATCTGTCAGCATTTTACACTAAGCAAAGTCAATACCAACACAATTATCTTCATTTAAAAGCCACTTTTCCTACCTATCTTCCTTGTTTCTTTCAAGTAAATCACTCTTTCCAGTTGTAGCCTCAAAATTTTTGGCATGATCAGTAATCCCTTTCTCACTTCTAAATGACTTCACCAAATCATTTCCATGTCCAATGGAGTCTTTGAAATCTCTCTCTCTCTCTCTCTCTCTCTCTCTCTCTCTCTGTGTGTCTCTGTCTGTCTCTGTCTCTCTTTCTCCCCCCCCTCCACTGATGAAGATGAATTCCCCTA
>NW_007743990.1:0-15294 GCF_000696425.1 Galeopterus variegatus
CCAGAATTAGACCTGAAAAAGGACTTTCCCTTGTCTGTCTGTTTTCCATTTTTTCTTAAAATAAAAAAAAAAAAAAAGTTATGGACTAACCTTGGACACAGAGGATAAAGGCCAAAGCTGCAAAGCTGCAGAAACTGTTTTGTCATAGTCAACAAGGGAGAAGATACGTCCTTGCTGAAAGAAAAAGGCTACTGGTGGTTACAAAGAAAAGGAAAGGCCTGAGAGCAGGACAAACCAGGTAGGAAGCAGGCCCAGGATGCAGCAGCCCTGAAGGCTTCCATTGCCCCCGCTGGCTCCAGATTCTCTCGGGCCCAGCTTGGAGCTGGAAGCATCCTCAGCTCCATGACTTCACGGTCATGTGAATGGGATGATGGGAAGCAATCTCCAGTGGCATGCGACAGCCACAGGCGATACATTCCTAATGACTTTGACTGAAATTATAAATCCTTTTTCTCATATGAATACTGTTCACATGGTGGATAGGTCCTAGAACACTTCTGTGTGATGGAATTCTACTTATGTGATGGGATATTGTCCTTGAAATATTAACCAATGGATTTTTATTTTTAGTATTCCCCTATCCCCTGTGCCTTTAATCTGAGTTTATTTGCCTCAGGCCGTGGATGGTACATGGAAAACAAAAAAACCACCACCACCAAAAAATAGGTTTAAAAGCCTGTGACTCAGGGTAATAGAAAGACTTGTACAAATAGACAATAGACTTGGGGAGAATCATCATGATTTAGAGAAAGCTTTTAACTCTGATCTAGAAAGTATTCCCAATGTGAAGAAATACAGCAGATGGAGGAGGGGATGTGGTGAGAAAGAGGAAGAGAGACGAAAACATGAGATACACAGCCACACATAGCCTTGGGCAAAGTCATTCTCCTGAGATGGCCAAGCCTGCGCTAAGTGAGCATGTCCCCACTCCCACCCAGGAGCTGATGGGAACGGAGGCCATTGACAGTCCAGTCTCCACCCCAGTAAGCAATGAATATTGTGCACACACAGAGGTTATTCTAGTCCATCCCTTTGAGGTCCAGTAAAGACCTTCCTTTGAAAGCCTCTCGTCCTCTATCCATCTGGCAGAGAAACTGGCCAACTGTTTAAGACTTTGCTCAGTTCTCAGGTGACCTTATGTTACCTTCCACATGGACAACCCTCTTTCAACCCTAAACTTGTAAACAGGCAATTGAGCCAACCCTAAAAGGCAAAAGTGTTGTTCTGGAAAATTAAATGTGTGTGGTGGGTAGGAGGGGATGCTCTCCTCAACATGTACGCCACAATGTTTTAGGTACCTTAGTGGGCAAAATCAGATATTGTGGACATGTGTAAAGAATAGAGGGTCTGATTAGAGATGACATGAGTTACTAACATTTCTAACAACCTACTTTGGTCTCAGTAGTATGCTAGACCCTTTGCATATTTTGTCTCACTTGATTCTTTTACCAACAGTATGAAGTCAGAAAGAAACTGAAATTCAGTGATGTTAAGTGACATGTCCAGAGTTTCCTAAGGACTGAGCAACAGTTCTGGGATGAGAACCTCACTCTGTCTAACGCTCGCTACAGTGGTTTTTCCTCTAGTCCATGTTCTCTTCCAGCTTCTCCAAATCTCATTTAGAAACAGACATTAACATCACAAGCTTTTCACAAATTGGGGTCTGGCTGTCATGGACACCAATCACGTGATACTTCGCTTCTAGTTTCTTCAAAAACCCCTTGAGCCCTTTTCCTGATTACCACAATGATCCACTCAGTAAGGAGTTTTGAATGGCAATCAGCCTTATCATAGCGAAATAAAGCACACCTCATTTCAAGATTTTTGAAATAGGCATATGAAGACTGAAATTCACATGGTGAATCTGATGAAGCACCTTAAAGAAAACTGAAGCAAGGCAGCTACTACCACAGGGAGAGACTGGATTTTACAAGGATACTCTCTGAGAGGATGCAATAATTGCAGATAAACAATTCTGACATTTAATCACCTGCAAAGCAACTTGCTCCCTGTACTTATGAGTGACAGTAGACCAGGGACTAGGACTTTAGGACCAATCTGTTTGGGAACAAGAACTAGGACTTTAGGAAGCAATCTGTATGGGAACAGGAAAAGTGGGTAGCAGGTGAGTCCAAATTCAAATAAACAAACATCCAAGAGTAGAAAGTAGCAAAAAGCTCAAAGTCCATGCAAACAATGAACACCCATGAGATCCTTACAAGCTTACTTAGCAGCCAGGTGCATGTGGTCAAAGGACCAAGAAAGGGTCAACCACCAAGGGGTCTGAGGCACTGTAGGACTGAGGAACAAGAAGGCAAAACAGATGTCCAGCCCTTGCCCCAGGGAAAATGCCCTGAGAAAGGGACTGTTTGCTCTTTCACCTTTATTCTGAAACTCTCAGCGTGAGCCTAGAAGCAGTTATGTGGAGACTGATTCCTTCAGAGTAGAAGACCACTATGGAAGAGGTATTTTCTGAACAGAATGGGACCACGATCATGCAGCTGATAAGGAAAATTGGTTCAGTAGCTACTGATCTTGTGAACAGCTTATAAAAGCATTGCCCATAAGAACTACACTTCCTGCCACAATATTCCAGTGTCATTTTCTGCTTATGCTAACTTTCAATAAACAGACATTCACACTGTTTATTGCATATTTTTGTGGTGAATTTTGGACCCATCCAAAAATCTTACTTTTTTTCTGTGTGTGTTATTTGGATAGGCAAGACTGATGACTTAATCACTTTGTATAAATCAGTCATGAACATAGGCAAGACCTTCTGAACGGAAATAGGAAATGGATTTCCCTTTGTGTTTGGGACATGCTGAGAAACCCTACAATAAAAGAGGGTTTGATTTTACCACCTGTCCTTTCTTCAATGAGGAATGTTGTTCACAATGATGGTTCTAGAAAACTGGAAATCAGATGGGCTACATGGCAGGTAGAAAGTGAGAGGGGAAGAGACTAGTAAAGGTGGCTGCAAAAGGGATCCAGCCCGAAGAAGGTTTTGTGATAAAGGTTACTCTAGGATGTAAAGATTTTAACTTGGAGTGTGTCTTTTTTCCTTTTCCGTTTTCTGGCATTGGATAATTTTGCTTTTTTGCTGAGGTCCAGAAGAGCAGAGAAAAGAATTAGCCTTGAACTATGTATGGTGTGTCATTCATGACTTAACGACCCTCTTGATGTATACATATTCTGCAAAACTCTTTGCCCTCTCCTCCTATCATAAACATCACCACCACTGGCAAACCATGCAGTGAGATGGTAGGATTTGTTGTTGCTGCTTATTAACATTTTATTTTACCTACTATTTAATAACACATTTGAGAATGAAAATCTATCTCTACTATGCTAAAGTGAATATGGAAAGAGATTTTTGTTATATGCTTGGCCTGGAGAAAATGGGAGCATGACACAGAATGAAGTCACAGACACGATATACAGGAAAACAGTTTCAACTAAGAAAATGTCAAAGTCTAATTGAATTGTCATCCTCTCTGTTGGAGCTTCTTCTCTCGAGAGCTTTTCTCTACTCATGTGATGGAATGGAACACTGAGTTTCTGTACAGAGGGCCAGTCCTTTCACATGGATTTAACTTTTGTCTCAACAAGACTAAAATAAGTTCCTTAAAACCAGTAACACCGACATATTTGTCCTGTAAGCCCCCAAATTCCTATCACAATTACGGGTACACACAGTTATGTGTGCATAATTGCCTCTCTAATATTAATTTGTTGGCTGATTAATGTATGCATTAATACATTAGAGCCTATAAATAAAAGAGAGTAGTATATATTTCTTGTGACACTCAATGAAATACATGGAACCTAAAAAGTTAACACATACCATAGTAAGCAGTGTGACCAAAGAATGGTAGCCCAGAAATGCAGGTAGGAGTAGGTCACTAAGTGTTGTAGCTGGTGACCCTCGCAAGAGAAGAAATCAGGAGGGAAAGACCAGAGCTAAACACTTATTTTCTCCTGGGGAATTAAAGGAGTTCCTTCCTTCTTAGAAACGGAGGCCATTTGGAACAGTACAAGGTTCAGAGTTCAGGAATCCTGGGCCAAGAAGTCAGAGGGTGCAGATGCCAGGGATTGGTGAACCAACAACACAGAATCACACAGGAGAGCCAGGGCAGGCTTGAGGTCACACAGGAACCAGACAGACTGCTGGGAATTTGGCAAAGCCAGAGCACCAAAGTTGAGTAATGAGAAGCAAGGATAGAGCCAAAAGCCAACAGGGAGTAAACAATGTCATGTGGCAGACTGAAGTAATTATTTTTGTGAGAACTTGACTATGAACATGAAGTTGTTGGTGTCTAATATGTTCTGAAATGACAATCTAGTCATTTTCATATTTTCTAAGGAGGTCATAATTTCCTAGAGACTAGCCCCAGGTTAGGTTTTGAAATTTCCCTAAGAACTTCTCGAACTAATGGTAGAAAATTTTTTGTCTACTGCCTGATCTTCACTTCCTTTGTGTTCATTCTCACTATGTCTCTGCTCTTACTCCTGACACCAACATTACTCTTAATGAGCCTAACCTAGGGGAAAAAAGTATGTATACATGCGATTCTTTTGGGTTCTATGTCAGAAACATAGAATCATAATCTCTTTAAAGCCCTAAGATTATTTTTTCCTAAAATGATGGCTCTCAAAGTCTCTGTTATTAGTCTATGCCATGACTAGGGATCTAAATAACCTGATTACATTAAAGATCATTACTTGAAATACATAGCATATATTTAAAAATTTTAATATAAAGTCACTCTCATTCTAAAACAGAATCTGTGGGAATACAAAAAATAGTATACAAAGTAGGATGGTAAAGGATCATGGTTTATAATACGTTTTTAATTAATCAAGCAGTGGATATTATTTATAAGTGAAACAGGTTGAAAATATCACAGTAACTCCCTCTCTTCTCTATCAATCATACTGATGAGCATGCAGGGCCTGAGCTGTGCCTTCAGTTGCCTGTAAGGAGCAGTGTCAATGTAGGTTCTTAGTCCAGCTTATGATCATGCAGGCATCAAAGACAGTAAGTGATCACATTAAAACAAAAAACAACCAAGTTACTAGATTCATTAATGACAAAATATGTCAGCACAGATATATAAGAGCTAATAAATTAAAAACCAAACAGATAAAAAAATACCTCATGAAATTACTAAAATGAGGAATTCTAGGCAATTACTGAGCTTCATAGCATTCAGTGTCAGTTAATAACATAAAAGTTATTATATAAGGAAGAAAGACTATTAAAAACAACGATTCTCTTTTATAAAAACTAAGATCAAAAACAATGTGACACTCCATTTTGAAATTAACATTTTAATATCTGAGTAAACAGGGGAATATTTGTACATACTGATTCATAAAGATTGGAGGGAAAAGAAATATGTTTCCTAGAATCAGTTCCCTGTGGTGGCTGTGGTGGCTGGAATTCACTGCTGCTATTTGAACTTTTGGAATTTCTGCTGCTAGTTGTCAGTCATGCCTGGATCCACTGCAACTCACATTTTCCTCCTTTTGACTTTCCTTAACAATCACTGTCTAGGAATATGCGTGTGTGTGTGTGTGTGTATGTGTGTGTGTGTGTGTGTGTGTGCGCGCGCGCGCACGTGTGATATATACATATACACACACATATATATAAATAAAGTTTCCTCCTAAGGTGAGAAGCCACTATGTGAAAAAGGATCATAGAAAGCATTCAGTCTGATTCATTCTATTTGGGGAACCCTGACATTTAGAAAGAATAGTGCTTCATTACTCACAAAGAATGACCTGCCCATGGCATTTCTGTTCTGTCAGCCATTCTCTAATATTTCCATTTACCTGCTCGGCAAAGGGAAGGCCTAGGAAGCCAGCATCCCTGACAAATGCTTCTTTCATCTCCTAGATCAGGGGCATAGAAGTTTTGAACACACCTCACACCATGGCTCTCAAATGGTTATACCCTGTTCATCCTTCCTAAATGGAGCAGTTTAATGGACTAAGGAAAATTATAGAACATAGGAGGTAGCTCAAAATTAAAAATTAAAATACATTTAAAAGATTGGGATTTCAGCTTTATTTAAGGCCTTTACGTTGGAATACTAATATTTTGGGGATTCATTCAAAATGCATGGATAGGAGATCCTCTTTAACCAAGTGTTATAGGTAAATACTAAATATCTTCTTGACAAGTTTAGGTGAGAGAAATGCCTTATTCTCCACTTTCTTTGAGACCTTAAGATCATCACTCAGATTTCAAAAATAAACAGTGAAGAGGCCACTTCAGCATGAAAGCTTATATTATATTCCCGATCATTCACTAAGCACTTAAATAAATATCATTTAAAATAGAATATGTACCTCAATAGTTCTCTACCTAAAGGAGATTAGAAGTGGCAAGCTAAAAGGTGTGAAGAAAAGAGAAGGAAAAAGATATCAGCGAATTAGAGAAAGTTTGAGAAAAGCTATTGAGGAAGACCAAAGGCAAAAGAAATAACAGCTCAGGGCCTTATTTTATTGCTATGACTAAAAACATAGAAATTATACTTAATATTATTACAGCTCCAGATAATGTATGTTTGTAATGTTATTAACACAGGCACCAAAGGAAAAAAAAATCCAGTATTTTCCTTTAAGAGGTCAGAAAGCTTTCCTCAAAATGGATAAAATGGGCAGGGGGTGAGGGAGAAATAAGCCCCAAGTAGTTGAAAAATGATCTGGTGTTAAGCATATGAATATTAAGTAAATGTGACGTCAGTCAACCTCATGGTGCTATGCCCTGCTTGTTTTTTGTAAGCCTGGACAGCAAACCCTCTGCACCTTAATTTCCTCATCCTAAAATTATGCAATTAGAACACTCATGTTCCTTTTGGTTCTAAAACTTTTCAATGGCATGATTTCATTTCTGATAGTCAGTTTCACTATAAAGCAAAATATACTGCAACATTGATCACAAACATAATCTAGAACAAAACCCCATCTGAGTCCTAGTCTGATGCTGCATTTCTATAGAAGAATCCTGATTAATTGTTTTAGCTGAAATTTCTAGTCAAATAGTTCTTTATCTGTCACCAAATATATGTAGACAGACTGAATACAGCCCCCAAAGACATTTGAAACATTATTAAAAAAAAAAAAGAAAAAGGAGGTGAAAAGAAAAATATATCTTTTATGTAAAGCTTAAAAATATTAAAGACTGAGAGAGCAGAAAGCGACGGCCATTTTAGTAGAGGAAGAAAGAGATGAAGACACTGTGTGTCTGAGATGCTGCAGCACAATTATGGTGTTGTTAGTCCTTGGGATCCCACTGGCTCTTTTTTCTCAGGGAAGGAAAAGGCTGTGTTTGCCCGATAACTGAAGTTGGAATCAGTTAGTTATGTGATATTAGCAATAACAAAGTTCCATGGCAGACCCAGCTATTCATGTGAGTTACTGTGACCCCAAAATATTACAGAAGGTTCTTTGTAAGAATGAGGGATTGCCTCCCTATGGAAGGTGCTGTAGGTTGATAGAATTGTGTCCCCAAAGTTCATATATTTGAAACTTAATTCCCACTGTAACTGTTGAGTGTGGGAAATCCTATTATGAAAATTAAAAGGAGCGCCTTGAAGAGGTGATTAGATTGTAGGACCATGCCATAGCGAATGGATTAAAAATGTTGGCCATGGGTGTGGTTCTGAGGTCTTTAAAAGGAGAGTCCACGAGGAACTCTCTCTCTCTCTGCTCCTCCATTTCTGCCATGTGAGACCCCTGACTCACTGTCGCCACCATCAAGACTCTCACCAGATCTGTTCCCTGGACTTTGGACTTCCCATCCTCCAAAACTGTAAGCAATAAATTTTATTTTCTTATAAATCACCCAGTTCCAGGTATTTTGTTATAAGCAACAGAAATGGACTAATACAGAAAGCTAGAACTTAAAACTTTAAAACAGTCAGGAAAAAGTTGCCCAGAAATAGCTTAAATTTACAGTAGAGAACATAACAAGGTGAGCTAAATTGAGACTGATTGGTTGAAATGATAAAACTTCACAAAGGTGAATGATGCAGGTTGGGTCTGAAGACAAACATGTAGTATTTTCTCTCAAAAGTTACTGAAGAGTTGGAACTTGAATAATAAAGGGAATTTACTTGACAAGGAAAACTGAAACAAAGCCAAGGAATTTTTTTACCAGGTTCAAATGACCGGGTTCTGGAGACAGTCAAGAAGGTAGAAGGAAAATTACACAATTGATGAAACCCAGAATCCCAATTCAACAATGGAGAATTGATGTAGGTATCAGGTATTAACAAAGATATTTGTGACAGGTGCATTTAAAGACAAAAGAGGTGTGAGAAGAAAATAAGATCTGAGAGTCTAAAATTATCATAGATGGAAGAGAAGGACAGACATATGGAAATCTGTCAAGACTATTGATAGAGCTCATTTTTAAAAATGTTAAGATGGGTGTCTTGCTTGGGAAGACAAGTATGAAGTGATGTTATGAAAAGAAGTTAGCCTGTAATGAGGAAAAGGAAAAGGAGGAGAAAAGCCCTCTGTCTGACTAATCCTGAATGTCTATTACGAGTGCTTGAATGACAAAAAGTGGGTCCGGAAGACATTATGGTTTTACAGCTCTGTTCCCAACTCCTTCTGAAAACAATTTTCTGTCTATACAGCTATTAACCCATCTCCTCTCTTTAGGAATAGAAATGAGACATAGTGCAGATGTGCGGGATATTAGGTCCTTCCAGAAACATGTAGGAGAGGAAGTCTGGGACTTCTCCCTGAAGGATACCTATCAGTGTGTCACAAGAGCAGCACACCTGGAGGTGTGTCATTTGCTTATAAAACCAGGTTAACACACCCCTGTGATGTTTATGGCAAAAGTCTTTTCCTATTGAGACCAGGAAAGCCCCGACAGTCAACTGTTACAGCATCACATTCTGTATGCTGGCCGTCACAGCTCACAGCCTGCAGAGGCTCCAAATCGTACTCAATGGTTGTGTCACCATAAGAAACACTAATCCATTGATAGTAAACATTCAAGCTAGAGGTTATGCCAGCTTTTATCATGATGGATGATAAAATAAAAACAACCATCTAGTGCAATAGCAATATATTTGAGACTGGGAAAAACTGTAACCTGGAGTGATTTTGACTGCAGGAATAAACATTTCAGGCACGATAAAATTTTAATATGGTAATGTTGACAGATAAAAGAATGTTAGAGAACTCAAGATAATTAAGTTATAAGAATGTCATCTGATCTGTATTTCAGAATTCCCAGGCCCTTTGCTCAGCTATCTGCATTCACTGTCCAAAGGGCAGTCATTCAACTATCTGTCAGGATTCATACTGAAGACACTGGGAAAAATAAAGACCTGAGCAGAGGAATTGTGCAGCACTCTGTTTTTTTAGGTAGATTAGTGAGAAAAAGAGGTTGCTAATTTAGGATTCTCTGGGATTCTAACAATATCCCCTTGGTCTTGGAGGTCCCGTTAGCTTGTTTTGAGATTTACGTAATAAAAAAGCAAATTTTCTTTTCTGAAATACTTTGGACCAGCAGGCCTGTAGACTCATCCATCCATGAACACTGTTGCTTCAGGGAGAGTCCTTAGATTCTTGTTAACTTTCCAAATATGACTCCTTATTTTCCCCTAATGCCAGCTCTTGACCATACTGCCTTGAATCATGGTCAGTGGGACACTGTACTCACCTTGCCAAAGTATAATAAACACACCACAAGATCAGCCCTCTCCTGCAAACCTGCTCATTGCTTTGTATTCAAACTGGGGTGTGTTCACTGTGTTCCCCTGCATTTTTCCGCAAAAGAATACTCATTCTCTCAGGCAAATAGATTCATAAGAGATAGCCTTTACTGGTCTCCTGGACATGCTGAGACATAACCTCAATCCCAGGGTAAACAAAACAGTTTAGTCTCCAGCTGGAGCTTCTGAACTTTTATGTATTAATTATAGAGCATCAAATACATCACTACTTGAAGTCTTGGCTTCAGTAAAAATAGGCTAAAGTCCAGCTTTGGTTGGCTATACCTCCCAGTAACTGCAATTATCTTCCAGAATGATGGTAATCTCTCAAAGAATTTAAACATTAATTTTAATTTGACTTTTTGTACAGCAATTAAAGAGAACATAGAACTTATTTTAAAACAAAGTTCCCTTTTCTCCCAGTGACTTACATTTATTTAATGCGTACAATAGACAAGGCACTAAGTTGATAGTTTCACAAAATTTTGTCATCCAACCCTCATAACAACACTATGAGGTAGGTTCCTTTATTATTCACAGTTTGAAGATGAGCAAACTGAGCCTCAACGTAGTTAAGCAACTTTCCCAAGTTCACATTTATTCATTGTAGAAGGTTTAGAAACTCTCAAAGGGAAGGGAAAAAAAAAAGAATTCACCCCAAATACTACCTCCCAAATTCAACCAATGTGAGCACTTTGATGTATTTATATGTGTACAAATCTCCATTTATAAGATGAACTTGTTTTATTATCTGCCTTTCACTCAACAATATATTTGAATGATCTACATCATTTTTAATTACTGGTATTGCATTCTATAGCAATACTTTAATATATTTACAGTAGCCCGTTCTTATATTTAAGATATTCATAGCATTTTTAACACTTAAATGAGGAGGAGTCTGTATCCAGTCCTAGATCTGCCATAACCTGTGATGTACTTGAAAATATGTGCTTTGACAGATGGGATCTCGTCCAGTACTCAATGTGGGACTCCAGACAAGACACTTAATCTTTTAAAATTGGTTTCCCTCTCCTGTAAAGTGAGATTATTATTTGCCCTTCCCAACTATTGAAAGGCTTAGAGATAATCCTACAAAACCCCTGACTAGGTGTCTGACCTAGAGCCTGTGTTCACCAAGTAATCCTGTGCATTTTCACTGACCTCACCTTTCTAGGCCTATGCTTTTTTTTTTTAAAGATAATTTATTATACATATGTGTGAGGTACCAAGTTGACTATCAATAGCTGTGTACAATGTGTGACAGTCAGATCCGGATAGTTAGCTCATTCATCATTGCAATATGTAATCATTCTTTGTATCCCTTAACCAATTTCTCAGTAACCCCCCACCTTCTCAGCCCCCCCTCCCCTTTTCCACCTCTAGTAACCACAGTTCTTTTCTCTCCTTCTAAAACTTCAATGTATACTACAGATAGAACTACCATATGATCTAGCAATCCCACTACTGGGGATATATCCGGAAGACTGGAAATCATCACGTCTAAGAGATACCTGCACTCCCATGTTTATCGCAGCTCTCTTTATAATAGCCAGGCTATGGAACCAACCCAAATGTCCATCGATGGATGACTAAATAAAGAAAATTGGTATGTATATATACTCCATGGTATATATACACCATGGAATACTACTCAGCTATAAAAAAGAATGAAATTCTGCCGTTCACAGAAACATGGATGATCCTGGAGAAAATTATGCCAAGTGAAACAACCCAGCTGCAGAAAGAGAAACACTTCTTGCCCTCACTAAGCAGGAACTGCATCCATAAATAAACAAATAAGCAATAAAGAAAGAGAGAGAGAAAGCACGAAATAACTGGGCCTATGCTTTTTATGTAAGTAAAGAGGGTTTTATTAACGACCACCAAAGAATAATTAGTTGGTTGTTGTAGATTTAAGACTGTGATTTTAAGATTCGGTTCAGAGACTTGAGAAATCTTCTCATCCAGTCTCATGATGCTGAAGTAAACCCTGGAAAGATTTATTCACGGCTGCACAGGAAGAACCAGTTCTAACTCTCTGTAGTTATGTCCCCGGTGATGCTACACCACCTCTCGTGGCTGTGTTCAGGAATCAGTGGTGAAGTGCCGACCACTTCTTGTAAGTGGCCTCTTGTATTGGTCTGAGCTTCTGCAGAGCTGTGATGTGTTGGAGTATATGTCACCGGTCATGTGGAGCTTGTAGTAGTTAAAGAAGCAGTATTTTCAAATGAATTATAAGTAGTAACACAGTGGATTCAAGATTATCCCTCTCAGTAAGATTTCCAACTATGTTCCATTTCATTGTGATATGTTTCTTTAGTAAAAAAGAAAGGGGTGGAGTTCCACTGTGTACTGGAGGCATAGCTGCTCTGCAGGACTTTACATCACCACAGATACCCCACTTACAGGACAGTGTCTGGCATGTCAAATTGCTTTTTCACCTGGGTCAGCAAAGGGAAAAGGTGAGAGCACAGTATTTAGGCAAGCTATGTGTTTAATACCGAATAGCTTTATTCTGTTCCATTACTAGAGACTTCACCTATCCAAGCAGTTCCAGCTTCCTCAGGAGAGCCCCAAAGCAGCTACAAAGCGACTGTAAACAGATCACCATAAATCTGTCTCCCATAAAGGAGAAATTCCCAGGAACCCTGGCTTATCACAGTGCTTCATTTCTAGATGAAGGCCAGCATATTTATATCCGTGTTTCTGAACTCAGTATGTATTTAGCTGCTTGGCGTCTTACTAAATTTTAATAAAATGCTTGCACATGTGCTAACATTTTGAATGGAAAATAGTGCAAACCTCAAACGGTTGAGTGGGCCACAGAAGATTGTGGCTTTTAGACAGCTGCAGGATGGTAGAGAAGAGGAAGTGAAATAAGCGGGTGTGTTTATTCTTGCAAATTTGTGCTCTTTCTGGTACTGAGGTTTGAGGATAAAAATGATCTAAATACCAGTATTCCCAGATGCAGACCAACCATCTTTACTGGTACAGGGACTTGATGACAGGGAAAAGGTGGGCTCTCTGAAAGCCTCTGATTAGGCAGCAGCTGATGGTAGTTTTTAATGCCAGCAGTCTGCGAAGAAGGGAGTGCACAGACCCTGACTCACACCTGCAGTTTGTTTTGTGTGACCCCGGAAGAAAGTTCCAGCACAATTTAATAAAATCATGTTCCATGCCAGAAGAATGTGTTTGCAAGGCTGATGAAAATCTGATGGGCATTCTGCCTGGAGTGATTGTAAGGAAATGAAAAAATGTTTTCCTCTATGATTACCAAATCAACAAAGCTCTAACTTTGGTTAACAGAGAAGGAATCCACAGAATATTGACATAATTGGTAATATGTAGAATATTGCACTAAATCAACCATCTTGCAAGATAAATGTCTCAGAATAACACCAGACTCAATTTCAATGGGGAAAAAAAGTTATCATGGAGGAGAGATACTGTCCTTGTGTAGTACCAGTATCTTTTTTTATATAGGTTTCTGTGTCTAAGTCTAAACTTAATCCTTGCCTTTTTGGTGTTCCTTCTTTAAAATTTTTCCTTAGCAGGTTTGATTCTAAGAAAACTTGAGAATAGACCAAATTCTTTTCATAGCTCTTCTCTGTCACTGTTCTGTTTCCAGTGTCATTTATTTGTGTGTTTAGCATAGATTTCCAGAATAACTTTTACATTGCACTGGGGATACACAAAGATATTAACATTTGTTGCATGTCCTTAAAGAGATTATAGTATTATCTCCTTTGAAATTACTCCTTTTCTTCAAATACCCATCTTAGGCATATTTTGCTCTCAGACTACCAAATGTTTCTCACTAAAGCATCCCTGGAACTACATGAGAAAATATTGATGAATGATGATGACACATCATCATGTCACAGTCCAAGTGACTATTGAGCACTAGTAGGTACTTAATAAATATTTGTCTCATCTCCCTGGATAGCTAAGATGTCAACCTAAGATGTAACCCATTCAGTGGTTATTTTTATCCTATCCACAGGAATGAACATGAAATGAAATGAAAGCCATTAACATGAAATTGGCAAATGGTGAGAATAACAATTTGGGCAAGGCACCAGGACAACTTGCATTGAATGCTGTTGGTGCTTTCCCAAGGTTCCTTTTACCAGCCAGTGCACCCATTTTCCAGCTGCAGTGAGTCTATCTACTATGGCTCACAGCTGCCTGTCTCTTCCTCATCAAAAATCTGACTGTCACAGGGCTACAAAAGCCCAGGCTTTTGCCTCAAAGTGGGAGAAATTCTGTGGTTCATGTGTTCATGTCCCCAAGCTTCCTATGGGATCAGGCTGAAGCTGGTTCTCCTGAGGACACATCCTTGCTTAGCTTCTTCCCCTGCCCACATGGACTTCCCTCCCTCCCTTTCTCCTGTGAGCACTCCCTCAATAAATCTCACGCATCTGAGTCCCTCTCTCGGGTTCTGCTTCTAGGGATCCATCCCAAAGCACCTCCTCAAATAATCATATGGAGCCAGTAGCCTACAGGGTATGTATGCTCTTCTTCCTTAAAGATTAATAAAAGTAAACAAAAATAATAGCAGGTAATTTTTGAGTAAGATTATCAAATTGTTTAGCAAATCTAAGATATTCATTGTAAAAATACTTACATGGTGATAAAAATTCCAATTTCATAAGGGTAAAGCATTGTCTAATTTACTGTCTAAATAAATAACAAAAGAAAAACTTTTCTAAATTAGTATTATTACAAATTTATTTTTATCACTTATCCTGGGAAAAATAAAGAAGCCAGGACTTATTTGACAAATAAATGAAGAAAACAATAACACTGATAATAATAAACCTTTGCTCTTTAGATATTTGGAAATGGTTTTACTCATTTTATACATGAAACTGAAATAAATATAGGCAATGCTTACCAAGGGATACAGAGGTCATACTGTCTCATCATCAATAAGTTTATAGTGTTTTAAAATTTTTAAATGTCAAAATGCATATTTCCATTGATTCACACAATAACCCCAGGACACAGAAAATTTGAGTGTTTTTTGTTTTTGTTTTTTTTTACAGATGGGGTTATGAAAAACCACTCAAATTCTATTAACTCTGGTTGCCCATTAAAATCATGAAAGAAAGCTTTTAAAAAATGAAGGCCTAGATCCCATGCCAAACTATTTAAACCCAAGCCTGGCGGGAGGAGAAAGGTGGGTAATCATATTTTAAAGTTTCTAGATGTTTCTAATGTGTCACCAGGTTGAGAAAGACCAGATTAAGTAATATGGCCAAGTCTCTCCAGCTGCCGAGTCTTAGAGCCGCATCTGAGTCCAGGCTTGCTCAGCCACACTGGGCTTTCATCCACTTCACCAGAAGCTCTGAATTTTAACTGGTATTTAGAGGAAAAAAATGTGAAAGCAGACTCTCTGCATTCTACTGGAAGGCAAAAGATATGAAAAGAATATATATATATATATCTCTAAACAGTTTTAGCTTTAAATGAGTTTTCACCAAACAGTTTTTGGATGGGTAAACCATTTAGCACCGTGTAAATGAAATTGCTTTTTCAA
>NW_007743990.1:15866-17673 GCF_000696425.1 Galeopterus variegatus
TTTTTCGTGTCCGGCAACCGATCGCAACCCTCAGTGTTGCCCCCGTACCGGACCGGGGACCGGCAACGGGATCGCAAGCCTCGGTCTTGCTCCCGCGCCTCGCTCAGCCAGTGAGCGGGAACCGGTCTGCATATGGGATCCGAACCCTCGGACGGGAGCGCCGCCGCGCTTCCCAAGCGGCGCACTATCCAGTGCGCCACCGGGCCGGCCCTGAAATTGCTTTTTCAGACGTAAATGAGTCTAGAAGTGACAGACTGCTCAGCAAAGTTTGGCTGTTCTTCGAGTGTTTATAAAACATAATAGTTGAATTTATTTAGCATAAAATATGTCCCCATCAACACAACCCATGAAGTAGCATTAAAGTCTCAGAAGACAACAGGACATTGGAGGAGAATGTTGAGTAATTGACAAAGATTTTATCTCATTTGTAGGGTCAACAGTTAGATATTTGATCATTTTTTTCTTGTGAAATATTTTCTTGAATTTATATTTATATCAAGTTTAGTTTATAGAGACATATTCATGGATCACTTAGAAATCAATGGTGAGATGGGCCGGCCTGGTGGCGCACTGCTACTGTGCACCGCTTGGGAGCACGGCGGCGCTCCCGCCAAGGGTTCGGATCCCACATACAGACTGGCCGCTCACTGGCTGAGCGAGGTGCGGGCACAACACCGAGGGTTGCGATCCCATTGCTGGTCCCGGTCCGGTACGGGCGCGACACTGAGGGTTGCGATCTGTTGCCGGTCACGAAAAAATGACAAAAAAAGGAAAAAAAAAAAAAAAAGAAATCAATGGTGAGAAATTCAGTGTTAAAAACAGTGCTTTTAAAGCTAGGTGTGGAGTTGAGTGTGGTTCACCAGCCACAGTGAATGTGCATATTGATTAGAAAAAGAGAAGATGAGAGGATGTCAAATTGAACTCTGGGGCCTGAGAGAACACTGAATTTTAACATCCCAATTACCTTCTACAGAGCTAGTTCCTTATTGGAAGTAGAATCTAGCTCTAGTCTCATACCTGGTTGAATGGAGTGCTGAGCCCCAGCCAACACCTACTAGTCCCCAGTGTTTAAGATCAGGGTTTCTTATGCTTTTTTGTGCAGTGGGCTCTTTGCAGTCTAGGAAAGCCAGCAGACTCCTTCTCTGATCCTTTAGGATTATAAAGAAAAATAGTTATACTGAAAATCAGTTCTAACAGAAGGTTCTCACTATGAAAAATCACCCATGAAATATAACCATGGTGTTCATTGCATTGGAAGCCACTGCAATCTAGAAGTCCTTTCTTAGGTTTATGATGCTCTCAGCTCATAATTTGAACAGCTGTGGCCTCAAAGAGGGAAGGCAGCCCTTTGTTNGATGCTCTCAGCTCATAATTTGAACAGCTGTGGCCTCAAAGAGGGAAGGCAGCCCTTTGTTGGCTCAGATATTTCTCCTTCCCTGCTTCCCGATTTTGGCAGCATTTCTTTTACTGTACCAGAGAACTGAAGATTCCAAGCCTATCTCAAGGGCTGGGGCCCTGTGGCTTAGGACATGGCTGGCCACATGGAGGCACGATTGGGTCATACTGTGATTTGCACACCAATGAACCAATCAAGATAGATTTGTCTTCTTCAAAGGTGCTGACTGTGTGAAGGACTCTTAAGAGGAAGCCTAAGGTGGCTCCTTGATAAAAAGCATTACACTACAGACAGAACTTAATACTTCATGTTTCCTTTTCCTTATGGATTATGGATGTTATTGTTTTGGTGACTTCTGTCACTTTCAAAGACATCACACAATTGACTTAGGCAAGAAAGCAAACACTGGTT
>NW_007743991.1:0-953 GCF_000696425.1 Galeopterus variegatus
ACTTAGTAAAAAAACAAGTAATCTGACTAAAAAATGGCAAAAGAGATGAATAGTCCTTTCTCAAAGGAAGGCATAGAAATGGACCACAGACACAGGAAGAAACGCTCAACATCACTAATCGTCAGGGAAATGCAAATCAAAGCCACATCGAGATATCATTGCAGACCCTCCTGCAGTTCGAACTCGAGCCCTGGCCTCTTGCTTTCCTCCCTGAACCGCACGAGCTTCACCACCTGGACTCAGAGCTGCACAGACCTGGGCAGAGGGGCATTGCCAGGCCCGGGAGTAGGAGGCCCTGCTGAACATCAAGGTCAAGCTGGCGGCTGAGATCACCACCTTNTGCCCTGGACAGCGGCAACTCCATGCAGACCATCCAAAAGACCACCACCACAGGATGGGGGTTGGCAAAGTGGCATCTGAGACCAGTGACACCAAAGTTCTGAGACTCTGAGACAGCAGAAGCAGGGTATCTTTTGGGGAACAAGAGACGACTAAAACTTCAGAGGTCATTGGACATCAAAAAAATATAATAAATAAAAGAGATATCACTTCANGGATGAAACTAGACCCGTATCTCTTGCCATATACCAAAATCAACTCAAAATGGATTAAAGATTTAAATATAAGCCTTGAAACTAAAAATTCCTAAAAGAAAACAGGTGAAATACTTTAGGAAGTAAGACTGGGCAAAGATTTTATGACTAACACCTCAAAAGCACAGGCAACAAAAGAAAAAATAAACAAATGGGATTTTTATCAAACTAAAATGATTCTGCATAGCAAAAGAAACAATTAACAGAGCAAAAAGACAGCCTACAGAGTGAGAGAAAATATTTATAAACTATGCATCTGACAAGAGATTAATATCCGAAATATACAAGGAACTCTAACAACTTAGTAAAAAAACAAGTAATCTGACTAAAAAATGGCAAAAGAGATGAATAGTCCTTTCT
>NW_007743991.1:2967-3585 GCF_000696425.1 Galeopterus variegatus
CACCCCAAGTTGAAGAGGATTCTGGGCCAGGTCAAGCCAAAGGGACAGCGGCACGACTGAGTGTGGCATCTCCACGAGCAGGTTGCGGGCATGTGGGCTGTGCATGCCGCTTCTGAGCAGGCCCCTGGCCGCCTTGTTCCGGGCTGTCCTTTGCTCATCACTTTCCACAGAGCCCGTCATGTCTCCCGAAAGCAAAAGCAAAGCTCTCCCTGGTCAGACCCAAGGCCCAGGAACGTCAGGAACTGCTCCAAGGGCATCTGCTGGAGACCCTTGGCAATGGTAGCAGTGCCAGGTCCCTTAGGCTCCTCAGTGTGTGCTCTGTGGGTTTCAGGTGCTTCAATCTGCATCTCGGCCTGAGGATTCTTCCCCACCCAAGAGCCAAAGTTGCACTGCCTTGAAGTGCCCAGAAATCAGTAACCTTCTGCCTCAATACTTGGGGTGTAAGTACCCCAGCTCACTGAGGCTGGTGGGGGATAATTCTGAGGCTTAAGCTTTGTGCCTCTGCCAAGGGTGTCCCCGCAGGATTGTCCTCTCTGTCTCCTGTCAATGTCCCCACACATTGTTAGTATCAGACACATTCCCACTCTCTGCTCCTGCTTTCTAAACAGGCCAAACATT
>NW_007743991.1:5716-6485 GCF_000696425.1 Galeopterus variegatus
GGAACTTGGTTGGCCCAAATTCACTCTGAATATACACAGCAAGTTCCATAAAGTAAAGCCCTTTATTACTGCAACAGTCTATTAAAGGGAGGTTGTTTTAGGTAGGTGGATTTTTTTCTCAGTTGGAGGGAAAGCCTCTGAAAAATAATTTCACAGTCTAAATCAATGCCCTACCTAACCGGTCCAATTTTGTCGTCAGGATCAGGGACTGAGAGTAGCATGCTCTTACGATGTACTTCATTGTACGATCACCAGCTATTCCAGGAGATTCCTCCCCGATGTCAGGTAACAGTTGCTCTGTGCCCTGAAGCACTGGAACGACCACTCCTAATTGTGTGCAAGCTTGGGTGGCTCCGGGGATGCTTTAGTCGTCCTCCATAGAGATTCATTAAATCCTCTTTCTCACCGAGCCTCGGCCACATGGAATGTTCATTTGGAAGTTTCNGGCTGTTCCCTTCCGTTACTGATGAGCATGTGTTAGGAGGGGAGGGGCGTCCTCGGAGCATGGGCAGAACCGCAGCGTGTCTGGGGTGGTCTCCAGAACAGCGCGTCTCAGCATCTTCCCACAGTGTCTGGACAGGAGCAGGCGGTCGCCTGTTTAAATGCAGAAGGACCCTGCAGGACCCCACAGGTCTCTGGCGCTGGTTTACAAACCGTCATTCCCAGAGCCACGTTTTGGTGCTTTCCTCTCAGTGGTCCTTTAAATGTTCTTTCATCCTACTATAAAGTGACTCTTTTACAATGTCTATGTTAAGGGCACATGAAACCA
>NW_007743991.1:8225-9263 GCF_000696425.1 Galeopterus variegatus
TACACTGGCTCCCCGAGTCACGATCACGCACCTCGATCCCCTGTTTTCCCTCCTTTCTCCCTTCTCTGCCCGCCTACCCGCTCTCATACCTGCCTCTCCCAGTAAACTACGGACACTCAGATCCTTCCTCAGGGCCACTTCTGGGGAAACCTGCATTGAGACGAGGAAAGAACCCACTTGAATGCGAGGAAAGAATTTTTATTTTGAAAGTTGGACTCAGTCACACCTGTTGTATGAGTCTGTTTTCTGTCACTGGTACAGAAAACAAAATTTGTTTCTCACAGTGTAGGAGGCTGAGAAGTCCAAGGTCTAGGGGGCGTATCTAGTGAGGGCTTTCTTCTTGGTGGGGTCTCTGTGTGGGGTCCTGTGGCAACACCAAGGATCACACAGGAAGAAAGGGAAGACAGCTTTCCTGTGCTCTCCTTGCAAAGCCACCGCTCAATAGCCACGTAACCCACGAAACCATTAACCCGTTACCCCATGAATGGGTTAATCCGTTCAAGAGGGCAGAGTCCTCAGGATCCAACCACCTTTCAAAGGCCCCACCTTTCAAATACAGTAGTTGGATCCCCCACCGCCTTACCACTGTCACAATGCAGATCAAGTTTTCAACACGTGAACTTTTGGGGGACACACTTAACCTATAGCACCTGCTTATATGGATCCTGTTCCCAAAATTCCCACAAGGAGTCTTCACGCAGGCAAGATAGGAAGCCTTTTAACCAACTGAGTCATAAACTTTTTTTTCTCAATCAGTTCAGTGGATCCAAAGGCCAACTGTCCAGGAGCTGCTGCAGTAAAAGGACCAGACGTCTTTCACGTAGCTGCGCTTCTTCGCAGCAGTGTTCCAGGCGTCCAGTTTGCTGTTCCTTTCACATTTCAGCGGAGGGTTCTGCTGGCATGTAGAGTCAACCTGAGAAGTCAAACTCTCCCTGTAAACGTAAGCATCTTTCCTTTGAGGCAAAAAAGGAACAATAATACCTAAAAGTATTGGAGACTTATTTGGACATTTTGTTATTCTGAATGCTTCCTACTTAC
>NW_007743991.1:10789-11339 GCF_000696425.1 Galeopterus variegatus
AATTTATTTTTAAAAAAAGAGAGAGAGATTTATTTGGCTCATGGTTCTGGAGGCTGGAGAGTCCAAGAGCATGGCCCTGGCATCTGGTGGGGGCCTTCCTGTTGCATCATCGCATGGTGCAAGCGGAAGGGCCAGAAAACGTGAGAGACAGAGAGAACACTGGGCTGAAATCACCCTTCTCATCAGGAACCCACTCCCACAAAAACTAACCCATTCCTGCAGTGCCGGCATCGGGCCACTCACGGAAGTGAGCCCTCGTGACCTAGTCACCTCTTAAAGGCCAGCCTCTGAATAGCATCACGTTGGTGATTAAGTTTCTAATACATGAACTTCAGGGGATATGGTCAACCATAGCAGGATATAATAGTGATCACAAAACAGATATGAGGCTTATGGTCCAGTGGAAAACAAACAGATATGACTTGTTTGATTATACAAGGGACTGTAAAAGTATACAGTGAAGCATGTGTGTGGTTACTGTCCAGAGGTGGACTCTGGAGAAGGCTGAGGAAAGGATGCTCAAGCCAAGGCAGGAAGGGTCAGTGGAGTC
>NW_007743991.1:11975-12671 GCF_000696425.1 Galeopterus variegatus
GATCCAACTCGAGCTGCCGAGAGTTGCTGTTCCGTGTTGGAGACGCCGAGCTGTGTCCGTTTCTGTGCAGTCGCGGGCCCTTCCCACCCTACAAGTCCACCCTGACAACTTCTTTCATGCCGATGAGTTTAACTGCTCTTCATCTGATGGATATTTATCACGTGTACTGTTCCAGGTGCTGGGTATACACCGGTGAGTAAAACACATAAGAGGAGACAAAAATCCATACCTTTTACGGGGCTTGAATATGCAAATGATCCCAAGTCCACGTGCAGCTGAGACGTCTCTTCAGGGATCTAGGCTCACACACCTACATTTAACTATTCCTTGGGTCCCTCAAAGTCCAGGTACCTAAAGTCAAACTCCTTATCCTTTTGTTCCAGACTTGCTCTCCTGAATTCTGTCCGTCCAGCCATCTATGCATCCATCCATCCACCCATCCATCCGTCCATCCATCCATCCATCCGTCTGTCCATCCATCCATCCACCCATCCATCCGTCCGTCTGTCCGTCCATCCATCCATCTATCCGTCCATCTGTCCATCCGTCCATCCGTCGGTCCATTCATCCATCCATCCATCCATCCATCCATCCACTCATCCGTCCATCCATTCATCCATCCATCCATCTGTCCGTCCATCCGTCCATCCATCCATTCATCCATCCATTCATCTGTCCGTCCATCCATCCATCCAT
>NW_007743991.1:14429-15409 GCF_000696425.1 Galeopterus variegatus
GTGTCTGCTGCAGTGCGTCACACCTGAAGGCCAGCAATCCAAACTTGCTGAACTGTGTTACTGGATATGTGCTCTTTGGAAATACTTTTTTCTTTGGGGACATCTCGAGAACATCGTGTATAATGTTTCTTTTCCTATAAGTGCCGGGATGATGCGGCAGGAGTCCATTAATCTAAACTCTACTTGGAGTGGAACGGGCAAGAAGGGGGAATGGGGCTTTCTGTGGGGAAGGGCTGTTATCTGCAGGAAAAAAATGTATGAAGTGAGAAACTACGAACGTGCTACTGTATCTAGAAGTCAATTCACTGCACTGTAAAACTCTTTAAAAGAAAATTGTCTTTTACAAATGTCTCAAATGTCATCACAGCAAAAGATATCTGAAGGGAGGTGGTCACTGATATCGTAGATTTTAAAAACCTCAGCATANTGGGATCCGAACCCTCGGCGGGAGCGCTGCCGCGCTTCCCAAGTGGCGCACTAGCGCAGTGTGCCACCGGGCCGGCCCCAAAAGAAAATTGTCTTTTACAAATGTCTCAAATGTCATCATAGCAAAAGATATCTGAAGGGAGGTGGTCACTGATATCGTAGATTTTAAAAACCTCAGCATACAGGCGGACTCACGTTGTGTTGAACTTGGCATCTTTCTCTGGACTGTGATTTGTACACAATTGATTCTCTCACCTAGTTCTTTCCTATCTTCAACTTATTTTCCTACAACAAAGGGTGGAAAATATTCACAGCTCAGAACATATGTATATTTGGAATAGTTAGTTCTTTCTTACTACTTTGAAAAAGTGTGCTTTGATCTTCGATGTAGCACACGAAGGTCCTTTGACTGCAGAACCTAATGGGGAGTCAACAAGCTGCGCTGCTGGAAGCTGCGATGTCGGCCTCCAGTCCCGCCGGTCCGTCAGTCTGTCAGTCCGCCTGTCTGTGTGTGCGAGGTGCTCCGTTTTGGATGCCAGTGTTTCGTGTAAGAG
>NW_007743991.1:17358-17981 GCF_000696425.1 Galeopterus variegatus
TTCTTTAAAAGGACATTAAAAGTACCAGCAGCACAAGGAGAAACAGATAAATTGGACTTCATTGAAATAAAAACTTTTGTGCAACCACAACAAAAAATCAATAAAGTGAAAAGACAACCCACAGACTGGGAGGAGATATTTGCAAGTGGTATATCTGACAAGGGAATTCAGAATATTAAAAAAGAGAACTCTTACAACTCAACAACAAAAAGGCAAAGAACCCAATTGGCAAAGGATTTCAGTAGACATTGCTCCAAAGAAGATGTATAAATGGTCAATAAACACATGTGATCTGCTCAGCATCACTAGTTATANATATATATATATACAACATGGAGACTGAACAGTTCCGCCACATGTAGTCGGCAAGCCAGAGACCCAGGAGAACGGGGGGGTGGTTCCAGTCTGAGTCCAAAGGCCTGAAAACCAGGAGAACTGGTGATGTTAGTTCTAGTCCAAGTCTGAAGGCCTGAGAGCCAGGAGAGCTGATGGTGCAAGTTCCAATCTGAGTCCAGGTCTGAATGCAAGAGAAAGCCAGTGTTCCAGCCTGAAAGCAGTCAGGCAGAGAGAACAAATTCTTCCTTATCCTGCCTTTTGTTCTTTTTAGGCTTCCAACGGATTAG
>NW_007743991.1:19750-20849 GCF_000696425.1 Galeopterus variegatus
AACATATGACCACAAAAAAATACTTGTACATGAATGCGCACAGCAGCATTATTCATAATAGCCAAGAAGTGGAAACAACCCAAAGGTTCACCAGCTGACGGATGGATAAACAAAATATAGTATATTAAGACAATGAAATATTCAGCCATAGAAAGGAATTAAGTGCGTCACATGCTGTAACATGAATGAATCTTAAAAGCAGCATGCTAAGCGAAAGAAGCGAGACAGCAAAGGCCACGTATTGTATGATTCTACCTATGTGAAATGTCCAGAACAGCCAAATCCATAGAGAGAGAAAGTAGATTAGTGGTTGTCGGGGGCTGGAGCAGAGGATGGGCGGGTGGAATCAGGAAGACCGCTAATGTGTACAGGTTTCTTTTGTGGGCATTGAAAATCTAAAATTGGATTGCGATGATGTAATTCAGTGTGTCTTTGAATGAGTTTAAGTGTCATGTCGCATGCAATTGCCTTTTCAGCTTGGATCTTTGGAGTGTTTGAACACAAACACTGCCTTGGGGATCATCTGGTAGCTTTCCGCATGGGAGACTGTGGGTCGCGAGAGCTGTCAACTCTCTTGGGATCCTGAGAAGATGAGAACTGAGAAGAGAGCCTTGGAGACTGGAGACTGTCCTCGGTTTTAGGGTTGTTCCAACACAAAAGCGCAAGTTGAGACTTAGAGGAGGTCGAAGAAGTGGTTTTCATGCAGGTACGGAGAGCGCAGGTAG
This sequence comes from Galeopterus variegatus, assembly GCF_000696425.1. Classification (NCBI taxonomy): domain Eukaryota; kingdom Metazoa; phylum Chordata; class Mammalia; order Dermoptera; family Cynocephalidae; genus Galeopterus; species Galeopterus variegatus. The sequence continues at coordinate 20,476 of NW_007743991.1, forward strand.
ATAAAGCCCCTCAGGGACAGCCACGCACCGTGGTGAGCAGCACACAGACTGTTGATATGATAGGAATGTGCTGTTTCGGTTTTGGTTCCCAATACCCTTGCACATAAACCCTTTGACTTTGGTCCTCTCAGCTGTAACAGCATACTGGACTAACACGTTCAGAGACTAGTCTACTGTAACAAGTATTTATTGAGCACTTACTCTGTGCCAGGTTCTATTCTAGGCGCTGTAGATTTGTGAGCTTGTTTGATAATGAATATTATTTTAATTGATTGAAATCATTGTATTTTTAAATTGCATATATTTAAGATGTACAGCATGATGCTTTGATGTCCTCATACTGATATACCTGTATGTCATGAAGTGACTACCAC
>NW_007743991.1:22503-23509 GCF_000696425.1 Galeopterus variegatus
CCCAGTTCAATGCTTTCTCACCACATCATAGTCACTCATGAGACTTGCTCATTTTCTGTCTCTGTAACTTGCATTCCCCGGAGGGCTTAGCATTATCTTTAAACCTGAGATTTCACTGTAGGGTCTCAGAATATTTTTTAAAGATTCACTTGAATCGTATGCTGATATCAATCCCAGGAAATCCCTACCTCTACCATTTCTCTATCCCCAGGAGCATACATCTATTCTTCGTTTTCTATCTTCAGTAAATTCTGATCCCTGACAGGTTATTGATCTCATTCCCAAAGCAACTCAGTTTTTTAGTTAAGTCCTGGTGGTCAGAACGTCTAAACAGATGGCAGGGCCACTTCCCCATAGAAGACCTTTGTGGCCATGCTCATAGGGTCACCCTGGGGTCAGAGGATATGGATTGTGCTTGCTTCCCGGGGGGAACAGAGGGCACACTGTAGACTGTGTCTCAGTTGAGCTGCCCTCTGAGGAGCCCCACACGAGGCTGCCCTTGACCAGGGTGCTCTGGTTCACTAGTTCCCGGGTGGCTGCCCATTCGTGGCCCACTAGTCTGCCAGAGCACGCCTGTGGCAATGAACACAGGAAGGGCTTCCTGCCTGAATGGGGGGAAAGAAACGTGTAAATGAGGGAATTAAAAAGGGCACTTAATTTAGTATCTCAATGCACTGTGCAGCCACCCATAACGTTTTTAGGTAGGTAATAAACTCCAAGGCCTAGGGATGGGCAACTATTGGCAACTATTGCAACACAGGCAATGCTGTTGAGATTGTGTTTTCTTCCTTTCAAAAAAGTCAAAGAGAATAAAAGAGTTTCTCTCAATGCAGCAGAGTTCAGGTGCCAGAGAAGAAAGTGCTCGGAGTAAGTAGCAGGATAAGGTAGAGAATCACATCCTTGCTGTTGACAGTGGTGGTCCTCAAAATCACTGTGGCAGACATTTGGAGAATGCTGTGAAAGGCCCCTGTGAGGAAAATAGAGCAGTTTAGCCAGGCTCCCCCAC
>NW_007743991.1:24111-24903 GCF_000696425.1 Galeopterus variegatus
TGTGTGTGCTGAATAAAGCTTACTATTCCTTCAACCAAGGCTCCAAGGACCTTTTTCCAGTTACCTGGCTTGTAGACCTGCATGTGAAGAGTTTGTGACCCAGTCTGGACAACGGTCTTGAGGGGTCTGTGAGCTCCAGACTGAGCCCTACCTCTAGAGCCCCAAATCCCCTTAAAGATGAAGATCACGTGACTCTATGGCTCTGCCAAGGACCCAAGACAAGTTGCTTCAGTTGTTGAGACCTCGTAACGATCTGAATGACTAGTCGTGCCTGAGTGCAGAGGCAAGCAAAGTTAGAGCAGCATGCATCACAGAAGTGCTCAGAACCGGGCCTGGCAGCAGCTGCAAAGCTAGGAGCNTCCACCAAAGATATGTCCATTTTCTGGAACTTGTGAATGTGACATGATTTGTGAGGGGCTTTGTGAATCAAATGGGTGAAGGTTCTCGAGAGGAGATCATCCCGGAGTTAGGCTGGGCCCTAAACCAATGATGAGTGTCCTTGTAAGAGACACAGAGAAAAGCAGGAGACGGACACGTAGAGATGGAGGCAGAGGCTGAAACCACGGACCAAGGAACGCCCGCAGCCACCACGCACTGGACACTGTGAGGAAGGTTCTCCCAGGACCTTTGGAGGGAGAGCGGCCCTGCTGACCCTTGATTTTGGACTTCTGACCTCTGCAGCTGTAAGAGAATGAATATCTGTTGTTTTGACCCACCACGTCTGTGATAATTTGCTGCAGCAGGCTTGGGAAACTCAACACGCTGCTTTTTGCTTGGCTGTGTCTGTGGCAG
>NW_007743991.1:25739-26388 GCF_000696425.1 Galeopterus variegatus
CATATTATTGCATTTAGAAAGTGTTGGGGTGTCCATAGGGCAAAGCACCCTTTTTCCCTCTCTCTTCCAGCCTTCTCTTTTCTATCCAGGCTGAACAGCACCCACTGAAAACCACATCAGAATGGTCATATGCCAGTGTCTAAAAGTAATTTTGCATGTTATAACTTTTCCACATCATGTTTCTTTTAAAATGAGCAAACTTTATGTCCGCTTATTGTGTACAATGGAAACAACTTAGAGCAGTATGTTCTGACTTGCTGCCTTTCTCCAGTGCATTTCCTGCACTGTGCTAGCTCTGGTGACTAAGAACACTCTGGTGAACATCCTTCCTATCTTTTTCTCTGGACAGATACTCTACAATTGGTCACTGACTCAAACATGTAGCAATTGTAAGCTGTGACACAGGCGGAAACACAGCTGCACTAGTTGAAGTGGTGGGTGCTTAGAACCCTCTGACTGTTTCTCCTAAGATTTATCCAAGGAACCCATGGGCTGCAAGGAACAAAGACACATTGAAAACCACTGTCTTAGCCCCGCTGGGGCCCAGGTCAGTGCTATGGTTTGCATGTTTGTTTTCCCTCCAAAATTCCTGTTGAAACAATTCCCAATGCAACAGCATTAAGAGGTAGGGCCTTCAGGAGGTGATCAG
>NW_007743991.1:28260-29247 GCF_000696425.1 Galeopterus variegatus
TCTCCTGCCAACTGTGCCGTGGATGTGTCGCTGAGTGTCTGGCCTGCTCTGTCGCTTGCTGTACCCGTAGGAAGAGCCCCACTAGATGGGTCTGTTGGAAATTGGGTACAGGGAAACTGCACATCCCTAAAGCACTGGTTTGTACCTTTGTGAACTGTCTGTTCCAAGCTGCTGACTGTGTGCCTGCGGGCCTGCCTTCCTTTCTCTGGCTTCCAGGAGGTTTGGGGCCAAATTTGAGGCTGATCTGTAACAACTTTGTGTGACTTTACCCTCTTTCTCTCATGTTGTGATTTTCCAGTCTAATTTACACTCCCCACACCCTGTCTGCTCCTCTCATGTTCTACCCTGTTGTAGGGCCTGCTGTCTGTGTAATCCAGGGATGGGACAGAGACAGCTNGGTCTCTTGCCTCCCTCTCTGTGTGAAGACACAGCAACAAGGCATTATCTCGGAAGCAGAGACAAGCCCTCACCGGACACAAGTCTGTCAGTGCCTTGATCTTGGACTTCCCAGCCTCCAGAACTGTGAGAAATACATTTCTGTTCTTTGTAGATGACCCAGTCTGTGGTATTTTCTTATAGCAGTCCGAAAGGACTGAGGCGGTCAGGACTGGGGCAAGGCAGCTGTGGCAGCATTTAAGGGATGCTTCCTCTCAGGGCCAGGTACACTCTAAGAGGTCCCCAGGTTGGATGGTGAAGGTCCCGCAATGGCAGAGGAGGGGTCATGGCTCCTTCTTCTGTGGCTTGTGGGTATCTCAGAAGGAGCTGCAGTCGTTACTCCTGGCTACGTGCCTCAGGAGCTCAGGTCGAGACGCACTCTGCTCACAAGCCTCCCAAGTCTCCCCACCTCACCTTTAGTAGCAGCCAAAGCCCCTCCACCCCGCTCCCTGCCCTGAGATGATTCCTCTCTGACTCCGTCTCCCCATTGTGTTCGCCTCACTTCCTACTCCAGTCACACTGGCCTCCTTCCTTTTCCGCAAAAATGCCACC
>NW_007743991.1:31288-31624 GCF_000696425.1 Galeopterus variegatus
TTTGTTGGCAGGGACAACGGGATGAAGATCTTCTGTCTCCTCCCAGCCCCAAGCGTTTTCCGTGATACCACCCACAAGGCTGCAGTTCCTCCTGCTTTGTGTATTAAAACTTTTCATGTGAGATCCTTGGAAAGTGTGTGAAGAGGTTACGCCTGCATATGTACAGTTCTTCTCCTCCCCAGACTTTCCAAATTCAATAAACTGATGGAAGGAAAGTGCCCCCGATCATTTTCCTAGAGCCCACCCTGGTTTGAAGGCTGCAGCTCAGCACCACACTTGTGCCAGCGGCCTCCCGGGGCTGCTGCTGGGAGCGGGGGAGACGTCAAAACACAGAAG
>NW_007743991.1:34159-34513 GCF_000696425.1 Galeopterus variegatus
CACGGTGCTAGGTGCTGGGAACACGATAGACAACAAAACAGAGATGAGCTCGGCCTTCGTGCAGCTTCGAGTTTGCTGCGGGAGAGACACGTGAACTAGAGAAGACACAAGGAAACATACAGTTACAAAATGGGAGACGTTCCATGCAGGAAAAGGACAGGGTGTTGGGCGAGAACGAGGGGCTGGGGATGTGGGGAAGGGAGAGCTTGGTGTGAAAGGTGACGGTGAGGTCAGAGCTGAGTCCTTTGCAGGTCAAGTGAAGGCCACCGCCACCAGCCGGCCGAGGGACAGTGATCCGCTGGGCTGCGACACTGCCATGGACCTGGAGAGGCGTGGATGACAGGGGAGTCTGGA
>NW_007743991.1:40320-40619 GCF_000696425.1 Galeopterus variegatus
TAAACACTTGTCCAATGTCGTGTGTGTGGCCTTGAGACTTGCCTCTGGCTGGTGGAATCTTCTTGCTCATTGTGGATTTGGGGTGACATGCGCTGTGGGGGGAATCCCTAGCGGTGCTCCAGTAATAACAATGGGCAGTATTTCTAGAACAATTGTATATACACGTATTTCTCCGTGCCCCATTAAGTGCTGAAATACATCACTGTTTCTGCCTCAGCCTCTCTTTTTGACTAGTGCGGTGGACTCTGCTCCTAACTGCAGGCCGCAGGGAGGGAACCCAGGCCTAGAGGTGGGGTGGA
>NW_007743991.1:42717-43058 GCF_000696425.1 Galeopterus variegatus
ATGTCTCCCCGTCCATGCGTCTCCCCTCCCAGCTGGGAGAGGCCCAGTCTATTGTGCTCTGGAAAGCAGTGCAGGATGTTGTCACACTTGGCTACCCAGTTGCATAATGGTCTCCAAAATTAGGCCCAGAACTAGTTAAGCCCTGTTTCCTCTTCAGAAATTGACCGTAGATTGGCACAATGGGATCGGTACCTGTGCAATCAGGGCTTGCAGGAGTGCATGGGGTGTGTGCGGTATGGGGTATGTGCTATGTGTGTGCAATACGGTGGCGTGTGTGTGTGTACTGTGTATGGTGTGTATGTGTGGTATGTGTAGTGTGGTAGTATGCGTATGTGGTGTGT
>NW_007743992.1:0-284 GCF_000696425.1 Galeopterus variegatus
TACTTCAAAAAGTTCATGGAAAAATTAAAAGATAATACAAATTGTTTCATGAACTTTTTTTATTGGCTATGAATATTCATTAGTTACAAAGCTGATTGTCAACCCTCATCACCATGATGTGGGGGTCAAATTCATACTGGCTGTATACCCATTACCACAAATTGCATTTGAACCCTGTGTCCCCCACCCAATTATCCCCAACCTCTCTCCACCTCCCCCCTTCCCCCCCATTCCACTTTGTAGCCCATAGAATGTTCTCTCCCTCTGCAAGTCCAATGCACCAC
>NW_007743992.1:4115-17672 GCF_000696425.1 Galeopterus variegatus
GTATTAGAAACTTGGCCCCTGCTGTGACTGTTAAGAGGGTGGGAAATCCTTTTATGGTAATTGAAAGGTGGGGCCTTGGAGAGGTGATTAGATTATAGGACCACGATGCCATAGTGAATGCATTAAAAATGGTGCTCATGGGTGTGGTTTGGAGGGCTTTAAAAGGAGAGCATGAAGAGTCTGTCTCTCTCTGCCCTCTCTGCTTCCACCATCTTGCAATGTGACATCCCTGGGTCATTGTTGCCACCACCAGATGGACTTTAGACTTCCCAGCCTCAGAAACTGTAAGCAATAAATTTTGTTTTCTTTATAAATCACCCAGTTTCAAGTATTTTGTTATAAGCAACAGAAACAGACTAATACAGACAATGAGATCACCCCTCAGTGTTTGAAACAGAACCATAAAGCCGAATTTATTGCTCACTATAGTAGGGGAGAGCTATGCTGGCCAGTCTCTCTGAGCAGAACAGATGGCTGATCTCATAGAGCATTTTGTAAAGGGTGGGGCTCTGTGACGGGCAGACGTTCAGAGGCATATGAGGTTGACATCAGGTGGGTGGTCAGGTAAGGCTGTTGTTGATTGGTTGTCACTCAGAGGCAGGTTAACTGGAGAGTGTCCATCCTTGATTGGTGACTTTCAGAAGTAAGGATTTGACACTGATTGGTTCAGTTGGTTTTAAAACCAACTTTCACTAAGACAAGTTGCTGTTGACCAAATGAACAGATTTAAAACTGGTTGTGGTGGCTACCTGGTGCAATGGCTGCAGAACAATCTGGCTTCTCCTAAGTTTGTGGGAACTTTTTGTTCTATTGTCCTCTGAAGGTAAACTCCATGTGATCAGGTCTGTCTGTTTTATTCATCCTATAACCCTAGACCCTACTACAATGCTAGGCACACTTACTGTTGAATGAACAAATGAATTTTTTTGCTGTATTACTGATAGTGACAGCTTTTATTTTAAGGTTTGCAACTTTATTCTTACAGCATAATATAGTGGTTAAGAGCATATCTTTGTAATCATTCTGACTTCCACATTAACTAGCTCATGGCCTTCCTGAACTTCCATTTCATTACTTGTAAGAAAGGTGGGAGGAGAGAATAACTGTATCTACCTCCCAAGGCTCCTCAGGCTTATTGAAATAATACCCAGTTCCTGCAACATAGTGTGCAAAAATACTAAGCACGTGTATACTTACTCTGAAAGTTTCTGAAGGGCTCAAAGAAGATATTTCAGACCATGAAAACAGGATTATCAGTCTTAGCCCTATGGAAAGACATGCAGTAAGCTCTGAAATAATAGACTGTAAGAGGCACTCCAGACCCTAAATTCCCCCCAATTCCTTTTCTCCAATCCTCCCTTAACCACAGCTCCAGCACCATCCAGATCTTTGCCTCCCTTCAACCTGGCCCCAGCAGGCCAGTCACTCCTGGTATTCCCAGCATTAATGTCTTCCATGCCTGGAGACATGTTAAGTAAGTTAAATCATTTTCTCCCAAAAGAAACACTATTTAGCAGGTGCATTTTGTTGATCTATTTATTTGATTAATCCTGTACTATTTATTGTAACCTACCAAACAGCAGAAACCTGAAACACCAAGACGCAGGACAGATAAATTTTGAAGGAAAGGCTCAGACACTGATTTGGCCCTGTTGGGGCAGAGGGTTCTATGGGTGTAGAGGTTCAAGGCAAAGTCCGTCAACTCTGCTGTTTTGCTTAAGTCCAGTTCTGGGGGAAAAAATGATAGTTTTCCAGGCATACATAAAATCTGATTCACTCTCTCTCAAACACACACAGTCTTTCTCTCTCCCCCAATGTATACAGAAACACGAGGACTCTTACAGTCTCACCCAGCATCTCTGTCCCCAGCTCATGCCAATCAGAATCTCTAGTCCCTTTAATTAGGTTGGGGGGCACAAAGAAACCTCAGGCTGAGTATTTATTCCTTTGCAACTGTCTGAAAACTGCCAAGAGCTGGGTGTGTCTGCTCCCAATGATAGTGAACTGTACTCCCTCTATAAAACACCACTTCACATTACCTGAATTTTGTTATTATTGTCCCTGGGTCTCAGTAAGATGGATACATTAAACTGCACTCTACGTAAAACATAATATAGATCACAGCATGACCCGTGGGCAATCTCACTTATCAGTGTTACTCCCAGAAAGCTGCCTAAGCCCGATGAACTGCTTTCTTCATTTATGCCCAACTTGTGAGACTGTTCTGAGAATATCAACATAGAAACCACAGGCACAGACAGGTGTTCATCAGGTAGCAGCTTAAAACACACAGGAGTACCCAGTACTTCAACCCACAGGCTGCAAGAGCTTGGTATGAGTTCATCAGTGATGTTGGGTAAGAATCTCGGAGAAAATATGGAACCAACAGGGGTACGTGCTGTCTTGGAGGACAGGGGGTAAGCAGGAATGACAGTACCCACTTGTCGTAATGCAGGATTGGGGAAGAACTTGTTTCAAACCCCACAGGTTGGCCATAAATGAAAACCTGAAAGGGTTAGGGTTAGGGTTAGAGAAGAATTCTTGTGAGCCTCCTGTAAACTTGACCCAACTAAAGAAAGTTGGTGCCAGCTACATATCTGATCTTTCTGCACATTTTCAACACGAGGAATGAGGAACGAGAAACTGTGCTGAGTTGCTGGAGAGCATGCACTAGGGCGAGAGTCCTGAGTACACCCTGAGGCTTCTCTCCCAGTTTTCCAGCACTGGAGTGAAGACTGCACTTGCTCCTGCTCTTAAGAAGGCACCACCTGGTGGTCACTACCAGCATGACAGCACAGAGCCTCTCCCAGCAACTGATGATTTTTTATTCATTCAACAAATACTTACTGAGTCTTTATTATGTGCCAGACATAGTGCTAAGTGCTAGATGTGCAAAGTAGAATCAAATTCAGTGGTGGCTCTCAGTGAGCTCATTGTCGAGAGAACTTTTGAGTGCTGGAGTTGTATGTAGCTCTTTCTCCCCAGAAAGAAGAATAATGAAGACCAAACTCTCTGCTGTTAAACCTCCTTATCTGTGAAATCCCATCGCTTACCTGAGGAGGACTATTTGCAAACACATGGCATTCCTTTTCACCTTGTTCCTCCTGCCTCCATCATCTCTTTCCAATTGCACCAGACCAGATCTTTCCTTTTATTTTAAACAGCTTTATTGAGATAACATTAATATACCATAAGATTCACCTGTTTGAAGTGTATAATTCAATGGTTTTTAGTATATTTTACTATTTCCCTAATGACTAATGATGTTGAGTATTTTTTTCACGTGCTTATTGGACATTTGATATTTTCTTTGGTGAAAGGTCTACTCAAATCCTTTGCTGCTTATTTTTTAAAATTGTTCATATTTATGGGGTACAATGTGATATTTCAATACATGTATACATTGTGTAATGATCATATCAGGGTAATTAGCATATTCATCATCTTAAACATTTACATATCATTTCTTTGTGATGAGAACATTCAAGAACCTCTCTTCTAGCTATTTTGAAATGCATTTTTAGAATGAAATATCCTAGTCGGTTCTTCCCTGAGGAAGGCTTGAATTAGGGAGGGAATGTCACTTCTTTTTTTAAAAGTTTTATCTGCTTTATCATGACTCAAACCGCCTCTGAACATCTCTCCTTTCATTCTTACCCTGCTCCTTCCTCCCACTCAGAAGTAGATAAGTGAGGGATAACAGCTTAAGAAATAAGAACGCTCCAGACCCATCTTTTCCCCCAGTTTTATCCCTTGACATTTTGAACATTTTCAGAACTCTTATTTCAGAATTTGCTGTGGCATGTTCTAGTGAATATCTAGTTCGAATCCCTTGAGGATGGATTTGATTTAGAGAAATAGTCAAATTTTAAATGGAGTCCATACTGATGACTCATATGGTGACTGAACTGGGCTCATTCCATCATGTGTCCAAAAATGAGTCGCAGCTATTAAAAATGGAAATTGACTTTCTTGGGTAGCTGGAAAGCAATTTAGAAAAAGGAGCTCCACCAAATGTGTTTCAAGCCCTGGGAACCTCTAGAGAAATAAATATATATTCGCCAAGACCATTGCTTAGAAAAGTTTTACTCATTTTGGATATATAAGTTTTCTAAGTAGTTTAGGATCACATGAAAAAGGAATACATGAAAAAGTATTAGGGAAGTTAACGAGAATGGCAAGTTGGCGATAACGACTAGAAGAGCTGCAGGTGCTCAGACAATGGCCAAGCGCATCCTCTGAAGTTAGAATTGACCTGAAACGGGCAGGACACCCCTTCTGAGAGTGAAGGCTGGAAGTGCAGATGGGCATGAATGAAGGTCGGAGAGGAGGTGGAGTCTGAGCAGGGCATGAAGAAGAGCGAGTTGAGGTGGAAAGAATGCAAAAGCACTCACTGTGTAAGCATAGCTGGAGCTGTGTTTACCTACATGACACATTTCAGTGTGGTCAGCAAGGCTTGTCACAGGAGGGAACTCAGATGCAAAAATGGAAGACAGGTGAAGTATGGCCCAGGTATGCAACACCTTGAATATTATTACAAAACATCTGGACATTTCCCCACAGATAATAGGACACATGAAAGAATTCTGAGCAAAGGAGTGAGAGATCAAAGTAGGGTCTCAATCACACTTAACAGCAGGGGAGAGGCAGCTGGAACTAGTGGCTGGAAGGAGCCGACGGATTCAGCCAGACCTGAGTTCAAATTCTACCTTAGCCACTTACTGGATCAGTGATGACCTTGGGAAAATCTGTTTCCTTCCCTGTAAGATGGGAATCATAATTGTAACAGCATCAAAGTTCTCAGGCAGAGAGTCAGTACATGGCATGGAGTGAACACTCAAATGATGGCTATGTGTATTAGCATTTTGGCGGTCATAGATCAATGACAGCAGAGAGGCTAGCAGCTCTATCCCAGGAATTCTGGAAAGGAATCGCAAGGCGTTCAGCCAGGCCATGGTTTCCTTTCCACAAAGGCAGGTGAAAGGAAGGTTTGGCTGTCACACATATTTCAAACGAAGGTCAAAGAGGTTTAGCAATTAGATAAGGAAAGAGGAGGGAAGGTGGGGGTTCAGGCCTAGAGCCTGGGCTCTGGGAGAGAGTGGCCCCATCCGCAGGGAACAGAGAGAGGAGGGAAGGGTTTCATGCTAGACAGTCTCCGAGATGGCCAGACCCAAGGACGAGGCAATCTGAAGCAAACTGGGCTCACTCCTCTGCCTGCCAGGAGACTCTGTTTTTCCCAATATCCCCTCATCAAACAGGCTTTCCCTAACCAGCCCCTGCATGCACGGTCACTCCCCACCCTGACGCTGTTTCCTCTTCAGAGCACACCCCCGCACCTGCTGCAGTCTGTGGGTGTCTACAGTAGGCTTTATTCCCTGGCCGCCCCCCAATAAAAGGCAGGCTCCCAGAGGGACTGCCTTTGTGTTGCTGACTTCACATACCCTGTCTAGAAAGCAGTACCTGCACACAGAAGATGTCAGTTATAAGTGCCTGGTGCATAAAACATATTCAATAAATATCAGCATTTATTGGTGAATATCTCAAAAAAAAAAAAAAAGGTAAGAAAAGAAAGGAGCAGGGAAGTGCTGAACCCTGGAGAACAGAGTTACACTTGCTCTCCAGGAAGAGGAAGAAGAATTAACAGAGAAGCCGGAGTTATAGGAATGAGAAAATCATGGTCTCCTTTTTGGCAGAGAAGAGAGGTGAGACCTGCCCACTGGGAAGGCCACACCTCAGACCACGGAGCCATAGTCTTGTCCAAATATTAATGCAGAAGGCAGAGAAGGGAGGCAAAACCAGTTCATTCTGGGAGAGCTCAGCGGTCATGAGGGAAAGAATCGGTGTTTTCTGACAACAGAAAAGGCAGGTGCTTGTGCTGAGTGAATTTCTGACTATAAGAAATTAACCTGCAATGGCCTCTTTGGCCCAGTCCTTCCCTTTCCTCTTGACAGGCCACTCAGAAATCCAGATTCCGGCATAGTTCACAAGAGCTCAGTTAGCTGGGAGACCAAACATCAAGCTAATTAGCAGACTCATAATTGACTGTTCCTGATACACCAGGATTGCAAGATCAGCTCCTACAGCAAATATGCCTACGGTGCATTGAGAAGACTCTTGCCAAAGTCATTAACATAACTTCACAGTGATACAGCTCCACGCAGCTGGTAGAACAGAAGTTCTGCTACTTCTCAACCTCTTGTTACTGGGCGGCATATCCAGGTTTTTGATCCATGAAAAAAGAATCTTCATGGCACCGGCAAAAGGAAAGGAAGAGAAGGACACAGAAACATAATTGAGCTTTATCACCAAGTGAAGGTACATGCCAAAGTGTGCAGGCATCTCTGCCAGAGAGAGACACACATGTCCCCGACCTTCTCCATCCTCTCCGTCCCTCGTGCAAAACTCGTTATGGCTGACCTCTGCCCCTCCTGTCCTGCCTGATCCAGTCTGAATATTTATGAGCAGCCTCGCAGGGGAGTGCCCCTGCTCTGTTCTGCCTCACTCAGATAGATCAGGGCTCAGAGAAGCCATGACTGCCCAAGGACCTTCTCTCAGGTGGCATCCCATAACATGCAGTGTTTAGAACGCTCTTACAGGCACTGAGCAAAAATTCCCAAGGCTGTCTTTCAATATGAATTAAGATGCTGCTAAATTAGATTGTGAACAAGGGCGAGCTGTGGTGAAGTACCCTGGAGTCCGTCCTCAGCCATTAACTGAGATTAAAATGTCAGCCATCTGTAACTCCCTAATCAAAGAATATAATGACCAATGACTGCATCTTTACAGAAGCCTTGCCTTGATTTCAGAGTACGAGCAAATAAACCAAGAGAGGATAGAAAAATCCACCACTCTGTAGCCTTCCACAAACCACATGCATAACATTATATCCTTAAAACATGTCTTAGTAGAACAGGGAGTAAGATACATTTCTCTAATATCTTGCCAACGTGGAAAACAATGGATCCCTATTAATTTCCTGGAGATCTATCTTGCTCATAGGAAGTGCTAGTGGTGTCCCTTTTTCAACTGTTGAAAACACCTAAACCACTGCTTTTCCAATTTGTCTTGAATTTAAATCCATGCAAACTTGTGAATTCTCACAGACAAGCATAATTATAATACTATCTTAGAATTACCAGGTGAGACTAATGTATAAATATGTTAGGAATGATAATGAAAAATAGTGTCGACCTTCACAGTACAGCCTTGAGAAGGGACATACCTAACAACCAGTGTGACCACTGTTTTGACATTTCAGAGGAGGAAATATCTAATAAAACTGAAAGTTTTGCCTGGCTCAGCCCTGACAAGCCACTGGGCCAGTTTGTTCTCCGTATAAAAAGAGTTAGAATTTTTTAAGAATTACATGAGCTAATATCAAAAACTCTACGTGCTGCCTGGTTTATGGTTAGTTCCTTTTGGGAACTGATTCTGAGGTTGGGTTTTTCTTTGGGGATTTCGTTATTGTTTTGAATATTGAAATTGCATTTAGAGGGCAGCCTCTCATTGCAGCAAGACAGTGAGCTAAGAAGGCATATTCACACACACCTGCTACAAGCACCTATAAGTATCTTATATAATAATTTTTTAAATGCATAGCTGAACCTGCAATAAAGAAGGGGAAATTACCACATGCCAGAAACAAAGCAACAAGTAAAAACCAGAAGTAAGCACAGGAGTCATCTGGGAGGAATCAACTCCTTTGGGAGTGAAAGGGGGAGGAGGACAAGGGGGAAGAGGAGGAACCAGTATTGATCCAGGGGAAGTAAGGGTTTAGATCTCAACCAGCATGCAAAGGAGAGGCAAAGCCCTCTGGGCCTGCCCAGGGTAGAAGGCTGCTGCCCCACGAGGGCCCCTCAAAGAGCTGCAGCCACAGGTAAGAGGCTGAAAAAACATTCTCCCACCTGCTCAGATCCCTTATCCGTGTGTCTCCAGAGGAGGAGAACAAAAGACTTCCCTGTAAAATTTAAACCTCATATTTCTGCCTTTGGAACATTTGAGGGGTACAAATTAAGGCTTCCTGCATAGTCCAGAAATGTCCGGCCTGAGAAATTAACATAAAAATTGGTCCTGGATCAATGTCAGGCATGGGAAAAGTGGGAGCAAAATTCCTGCAGCGCATGCTGCAGACAATTCCCACTGAAAAATCAGACCCACTAAGTTCACAAGTTATAAAAGCACATTACACAGGAGGATTCAAGTCCCAGTACCTGGAAATAATAAAACAATTTAAAAGAGAATATAATTAAGTATGTTTAAAACAAGAGAAAAACTAATCTCAGATGCCAAAACCACATTTGAGAAAATCCAACATTCACTCATGATTTTTTAAAATAACAACAACAAAAATCCTTCTCACAGATCTAAGAATAGAAGGACATTTTCTTACCCCAACAAAGAGCACACACCAACTAACCTATAGGTGGCAATCTTGATGGCACAAGCTCTCCTTTTAAAGTCAGTAATGAGACAAGAAAAGTTGCTATCACTGCCTCTCTTCAACACTGTCCTGTGGGGGATCGGCAAACTTTCTGCAAAAGTCCCAATAGCAAAGACTTTGTGCTTTGCAAACTAGGCAGTCTCTGTTGCAGATATTTGACTCTGCCATTGCAATGCAGAAGGAACCGCAGACAACATGGGTGTGGCTGTGTTTCAATAAAACTTTATTTACAAAAACAGATGGCATGGTGGAAGTCCAGGTCAGTATGTTCAGACAGGAAAAAATAAAAGTTACACGACTTGGGGAAAAAAAAAAAAAAGACCTGTCATTATTAAAAGGTTATATATCTTCTGCATAATTTGCAAGAGTATCTACAGACAAACCACAAAAGTTGATGAGAGTTCAGGAAGATATACAGAAATAAGTAACAAACATTTCTATACACCAGCAGCAACAGGAAAAGATATAAAAAGATTTCATTAACAGCAATAAAGACTATAGGATACTCAGAAATACATTTAACAAAATTAGGTAAGAAAAGTATGGCAAAAATTATAAAATTCTATTGAAGAGTTGTCAAGCTCTTAATCCTGTTCATGATGCCAATTGTAAAGCTAGGCTAATGTTGGAATCCTGCCGACTGTGTCAATTGTAAAGCAACATGACTATGCCAGTTGTAGATCTAGGGCTGGGTCTGGAGCTCACAAACCCCTCAAGCCTGTTCCAGACTGGGTCACAAACTCTTCACATGCCAGGCCAGGTCACCAGACCCCTCACATGCCAGGCTGGGTCACCAGACCCCTCACATGCAGGTCTATGAACTAGGTAACCAGCAAACATGTCCTTGGAAGCCATAGGTTGGAAAGCATGGCTGTGCGGAGCAGACGTCCGAGGCAGGTGCCAGCAAAGGTGGCAGCACGGGCATGTGCACCAACTCCACCCACACACGACTTGCTTACAAAGAATGCTGCACCACCCCCAAACCAGCCCTGAGGCAAGGGGAGCCTGATTAAATTATTCTATTTCCCTAACAAGGTTCTTACAAAAAAAAACAAACCTAAATAAACATAGCTATACTCAAAATATACACAACTGTGGTTGTGGATGAGAATACCCAGTATCTTACGAGGGCAAATTCTTACAATTTATCTGTAAAACATCTTAATAATTCCAATAAAAGCCCAATAGGGCTTCCACATTCCTAAAATATATTTGAAAGTATAATAAGCCTAGAATAGCCAATACAATTCTAAAGAAAAAATAAAGTAAAATGAAACTTAAACTACACAAACCTATAATTCCAAGGTAATTAAAACAGGGTGGAACTAGAGCCAGTGGATAAACACACTGTTAACAGAGGACAGAAAAGAAACATACCCACATATTTATGGGATTGTGATATATGACAGTGGGGAAAAGATTTGACATACGGAACTGAGACAACTGGACATCCACATGGAAAAAGATAAAACATTCCAATGTTACGTCTATATAAAAATCAATTCTAGGTGGCTATAAAACACTAGCTTTCAAAACTTTTATTTTTATGACATTGGACTAGAGCAGGATTTCTTTTTTTTTTTTTTTTTTTTTTTTTTTTTTTTTTTTTTTGTGTGACCGGTAAGGGTATCGCAACCCTTGGCTTGGTGTCGCCCACACCTCGCTCAGCCAGTGAGCGCACCGGCCATCCCTATATAGGATCTGAACCTGCGGCCTCGGCACTCCTAGTGCCGCTGCGCTCCCAGCGCCGCACTCTCCTGAGTGAGCCATGGGGTTGGCCCTAGAGCAGGATTTCTTAAACACACACCAAAAAGCAAATACCATAAAGGAGAAATTGATAAATATGACTAGATTAAAATTTACCACTTCTTTTCAATAAGTGACATCATGAAAAAAGTGAAAACATAAACCACAGATTTGGAGAAGATATTTGAGCCCATCAAACTGACAAAGAATCAATATGTGGAATATAAATGATTCTTAAAAATCATTAATAAAAAGGCAAATGGCAGAAGGAAAATCAGCAAAGTATATGAATGGGCAATTGACAAATGAGGAAACTGAGATGGCCACTAAGCACAGAGACGCTTGATCACACTGGTAAACAGACAAATGCTAGTTAAAACAGTGGGATACAATTCCATGCCAACTGAATTGGCAAAAATTAAAAATCTGATAAACCAAGAGTACATGGGGAAACATTAACTGCTGAGGAGAGCACAATTACAACTGCTTCAGAGAGCAGTCTGGAAATATCCACTAAACTGAAGATGTGCATATTCTAGAACCAATTTTCCCTCCAGGAACTGACTCTAGACTATCTCTAGAGCAAATTTCTAAACAGATATGCACTCAAGATATTTTCTGCATCACAATTTGTAATAGCAAAAAAGTGGAACCATCTTAACCTTCTCTCAGGTGAACAGATGAATAAGCTGATTTATTCACATGCTGGCATACTGCAGAGCAGTGCAAACAAGTCAACATGGATAAATCTCAAAAACAATGTCAAAAGGATACATACAATATAATACAATTCATGTAAATTTTAAAACACTTCCCCCAAAAGGCACAAACACACCTGCGAATGAAGCATAGCAACTTTGCAGAGCCATGTGTTTAACTACAGATGGAGGGAGGCATGGAGGAAGATGGGCATGCGGGCAGGGTAGGGTTTAAGGAATATCTAAAACATTTCCTTTCAAAGAAAGAAGAGGGGAGGAGAGGGAGATGAAAGAACGTGTGCAAATACAGGAAAACGTTAGCATCTGTTTAACATCCGTGCTGGGAGTGTGCCTGTCTGTCATACAGTGTTCCAAAGAGTTCTGTAGGCTTGGAATATTTCATCATTTGAGATATTATTTTAAAAAGAAATCATGTTTGAAACAAACGCATATGTCTCATGACACAATTAAAAAACCTCTAAAAGCATATGTTTCCTTGGACAAAACCAATGCTCCCTGCCCTCATAACCCGCCTTAGTGGTGCCAGTGACTCTTCATTCTTTCCAAAACCCAAAGCCTCCCACAAGGAACAAATATTTGTCAGGCCCAAGAATATTCACAAGAATGTGCCACACACTCTGAAGACAACTTAAAAAGAAGGATTCCAGAAGTGTCCAGGGCAATAGCAAGATCAATGAAAGCATCAAAGAATTACATCTATCCCTAGGTCACTACTTTGAAGAGAGAAAAATCCATTTATGCTCTAAGTCTGATTTTCTTTTTTTTTAATTCAGCCACAGCAACTATAGTCATTCCTCCCATGGCTGTCAATGTTATCCAATATCAGAGTCAATGTACTGCACTGAGAACCCCCTAGGAGTGGTGGTTGGTGCCAGCATTATAAATTACACCACATCCTTACAAAGAGCATGTCGTTCGACACGCGGCTCACACGACGGTTGTAAATTATCACAGATCCTCGCAGCATCCAAAGGGGATTTACTTAGGTATTTTGCTCAGAAAATGGGAAACTTGTTAATCAAACACTGAACCCCATGGGTCAGCAGAAAGGAAACACTATTTTCACAGCAAGATTAGATCCAGCAGCTACAATAAGGACAGAGCACTCACATGGGAACGGCAGAGGAGTTAAAGAACATGACCAGCATAGACTGAGGGATTTGCTGTGAACACCAGCCTCCTGCGCTGTTTCTGAATCTATAATCAGAACACCCTGAAAGCCTCAGCTCACTTTGCAGACAAGAATTTCATTGTCAATTGTTAGTTCATCATATGAAGCCTTCATGAGTTTTACAACATACATTACGATACATTCAACAAAGCATAGACATGTTTGCTCATGAATATTTATTTACTTTGTGAATATTTATTGAGTGGACCAAGAGCTGGACCAGTACACAGATGGTAAACTGCCCTCCTCAAGTTTGCTGTAAATTAACTACATTGTTTACAAAATAAATGACAAGTTTCTTCTAACAAGACTTTAATTCCCCCGTCTGTCAATATATGGATCTGCCTATAAAAGGGCTCCTATTTACCTTGTAAATAATATGCAAGATTACACACTATCCCTATAAATTACCACATAATGAGATTGCTGTATCCATAGTTCCTGGATATAAGAACTGATAAAACGGAATCATTAATATGTCATTCACTTTATTGAAGTGAAGTTAACTATGATTAACTTTGCTTACTTGAGAAGAGAAATACTTTGGGAATAATTGCTACAATGTATTGTTTTTTTATGCTATGCCATGCACTATTAAGTACTTTCTACTTATTATTTCGTTCAATCATCAACTAGGCAGTGTGGCTATTATTGTCACTTCCAGTTTACAGATGATAGAAAATGAAGCATAATGAAGTTCACAAATTGCCCAAAGACACACAGCTAGTGAGTGGTTGAGGCATGATTCAGATTCTGATCTGAACTCTTCACCA
Organism: Galeopterus variegatus; assembly: GCF_000696425.1. Lineage (NCBI taxonomy): Eukaryota > Metazoa > Chordata > Mammalia > Dermoptera > Cynocephalidae > Galeopterus > Galeopterus variegatus. The sequence goes on from NW_007743992.1 coordinate 16,965, forward strand.
TTATACAAAATTGCCTTAGAGACAGACAAAAAAGATGGAGGTAAAACCTTAACTCCTNCCAAAGACACACAGCTAGTGAGTGGTTGAGGCATGATTCAGATTCTGATCTGAACTCTTCATCATTATACAAAATTGCCTTAGAGACAGACAAAAAAGATGGAGGTAAAACCTTAACTCCTTTTTTTTTTTTTTTCCCCTTTTTGTCTTTTTTACTGACTGGCAATGGGATCGCAACCCTCGGTGCTGTGCCCGCACCACACTCAACCAGTGAGTGGGAACCAGTCTCCACATGGGATCCGAACCCTCGGCGGAAGCGCCACCGCGCTCCCAAGCGGCGCACTCTCCAGTGCGCCACCGGGCCGGCCCAAACCTTAACTCCTAAAGGAAGATGCTACTTTTAGGAGTCTCTCCTAAGAAAGCACAACAGACATACAAGGTATGGCATTTGGTTTTCCAGAATTGTTCATAATAGTGAAGAAGGAAAAAAAAAAAACTGGAAGAGCCTAAAAATTCAACAGCACACAAATTAATGTATCTAAATGAATTATTTTTATATCTTCATATAATAAAGCCATTAAAATAAGTGGAAAAAGAACATTTAGTATCCAAGAAATGTTTATGACATTCTTTAAAGTGCTAAGTACAATGTACAAAAGTTATACAAATTATAAATATATCATGGTTTTCCCTTTTTAAAAAGAAAACCAT
>NW_007743993.1:0-738 GCF_000696425.1 Galeopterus variegatus
GAAGAAATAGAAACAAAAAGCACAAAAAGTAGAAATCATGGAGTTGAAGAATGCAATGACAAAACTGAAAAATTCAATAGAGAGATTCAACAGCAGACTAGAACATGTATAGGAAAAAAATCAGCGAACTTGAAGACAGGTTATTTGAAATTACCCAGTTATAGAAACAAACAAATGAACAAAAAACTAAAAGAAAAACAGTTAACAGAGTATACGGGACCTATGAAACACTATCAAGCAAATATATACACATTCTGAAGTCACAGAAAAAGAAGAGAGTAATAGGGAAAGAAAACCTACTTATAAATAGATCTGCTATTAATTACCTAATACCAGAATAGATCATATATCAGGCCTGCCAAAAAAGTCTTAACAAATATTTAAAGATTGAAATAATTTATAAATAGGCTTTCTTCCCCTATAATGACTGAAAACTTTTCAAATTTTGAAAGGGATGTGGACATCCAGATACATAACTGCAAAGGATCCCAAGCAAGAAAAACCCAAAGAAAATTACCCTGAAACCTACTATAGTCAAATTGTGAAAGGTCAAAGACAAAGAGAAAAATTCCAATGTAGCAAGAGAAAAGTGACTCATCACATTAAAAGGAATGACCATTAGAATATCTTATAGATCAGAAGGAAGTAGGATAATATATTCAAAGTGCTGAAAGAAAAAAAAAAAAAAGCATGCCAACCAAGAATACTATACATAGTAAAGCTATCCTTGAGAAATGA
>NW_007743993.1:6110-7371 GCF_000696425.1 Galeopterus variegatus
ACGAGAGCATGCATCCTGTCTCAATGCCTAGCTATTGCAATCATGCAGTGTTCACCAGCACAGAAGTGTGTATTTGGCTAATAAGGGCTAAGGCAAGTTTCCTGCAGACACTCCCACCCTACTTCCTCCCGGCGCCATCTTAGGCTGCCACGTTAATCCGCCCTTGTGGGCCCATAATGGCACCACCTGCAATGTCACTTAAGGTGGCGTTAGTGTTTAAGGCCTGACAGCAATCTACGGAATCAAAGAAAGTATTAGCAAGCTACGTATCTGATATGGGGTAAATATGCAAAATATATACGGAACAAATACAACTCAACAGCAAAAAAAGTAACCTAATTCAAAAATAAGCAAAGGGATGGTACAGACTTTTTTTTTTTTTTTTCCAAAAAAAGACATTCAAATAGCCAACAGGTACATGAAAAGCACTAAACATCACTAATCATCAGGGAAATGCATATGAAAATCACAGTGAGATATCACCTCACAAATGTTAGGATGTTTTTTTTTTTTAATCAAAATGTCAGGAGAAAACAAGTGTTGGTGAGGACATACAAAAAAGATAATTCTTCACTGGTGGTGGGGAATGTAAATTGGTACAGCCATAATTAAAACAAAGGTTTCTCAAAAAATTTAAAATAGAATTACCATATGATCCAGCAATCCCACTTCTGGGCGTATATCCAAAGGAAATGAAATCAACACCTTGAAATATATCTGCATTCCCACATTCACTGCAGCCTTATTCACAATCGCCAGACATGGAAATAAGTGTTCACAGGTAGATGAATGAATAAAGAAAATGTGGCATATATACACAGTGAAATCACTCAGCAACACATAGATAAACCTGGAGGACATTAAAAAGTGTCTAAGTGAAAGGAACCAGACATGCAAAGAAAAATACAGCATACTGTCCTATATGTGGAATCTAATAAAGTCAAACTCACAAAAGAAGAGAGTAGAATGGTGCTTGTCAGAGTCTGGGGTTAGGGAGATGGGGAGATGTTTGCCAAAGGGTGCAAACTTTAAGTTATGCAGGATGAACTCATTCTAGTGATCTAATGTACAGCATGGTGACTACAGTTCAAAATGCTATAATTTATACCTGAAATTTGCTAACAGAATAGATCTTAAGTGTTCTCATGACAAATGAATAGTAACTATGGGAGGCGATGGATAATGTTAATGAGCTTGACGGTGGTAATCACTTTACAATGTTTATGAATATTAAATAATCACATTGTACATCCTATATACA
>NW_007743993.1:8124-10200 GCF_000696425.1 Galeopterus variegatus
TCAAAGATTTCTTAATATAGATACAAGAAAAGCACTAATGATAGAAGGAAGATAAATATAATCTAACTAAAATTGTTAACTTCTATTACTAAAAAGAGATTGAAAATATAAGCCATAGATTGGGAATATGTAATTAACACTGCATTGTTGGGGCACAGAAAACAATACCCCAAAATATGGCTCTTGGCCTGCTGAGTGCTTTGAATTGAAGAAAATTGAAAGGCCTCAGAAATAGGCCTCCGAATCCTGCCCCCTTGTCTCTCTGATCTCTTTCTTTTTGGAAGCACTGGAGGGACTTTCTGGAATTTAATTACCTAAGGAAGTTTCTTTCCAAAGAAATGCAATTGTCTTAAAACCTGGCTGACCCGACAACTAGAGGAGAGAAAAGACTGGAAGTAGTTGCCACATCCACACAGACATTTTATTTATTCTTCTGAGGGCAGCTTTAAGAGATTACCTGAGGCTCTTAGTCTACAGAAGACGACCTTTGTCAACAGTGAAGTTCCACCTTCCTGCTGTGTTTGTCAGAGCTCAGAGGAACTTCATCCTGGCCGTCGTTCTTCCAGCTCATTCATTTCCCCTAAAAATTATTTGCTCCTTTACCACCATCTCCCCAACCCCTGTGAAAAAGCATATACAAGCATCTGGACATCATTGGGTTACTGGCTAATCACACTCCTGTGATTTCCCCCCATGCATGATAAGTTTTGTATGTCTTTTTCTCCCATTAATCTGCCTTTTGTCAGTTCATTTTCAGTGAACCTTTCGTGGGTGAAGAAGAAGCTTTCCCTCCAGCCCTACAGTACTCATACCCCCAAAATACAAGGACATCCTACGAGTCAATAATAATAATTTTAAAAAGACAGAAAACTCAACAGATGAATGAGCACAACACTTGAACTGACACTTTACCGAAGAAGATACATAAATGGCCAATACACATATGAAAAAGTGCTCAGCATCATGGGATATGTAAACTAAAACCATGAGATACCACCACACACCAAAACAGTAAAAAATAATAAAAAGAAAATACCAAGGTTTTGTCAAGAGTACAGAAGTACCTAGAACTTCATATACCTCTGCTGAAGGTGTAAATTGGTAGAACTATTTTGGAAAATTGTCAGTCTCTACTAAAGCTGGACACATGCATATTCTGTGATCTAGCAATTCCACATCTAATAAATATACCCAACAGAAATGCAAATGTATACTCACCAAAAGCTATGTACTGGGATGTTTAGAGAAGCCTGGGATGTGCAAGAGCCTCATACTAAAAACTACCCAAACGTCCTTCAACAATTAAAAATATGGATGAATCTCACACACACGAAAAGTGTGGATGATGAAATGTGAACACAATTCAGTACATACTGAATGATTTCATTTATGAAAAGTACCAAAGTAGGTGAAATAAGTCGTACTATCAGAAGTCAGGAATGGGTACCTTTGTGAGAAGGGTGGTGACTGGAAGGGATCGTGTGAGGGCTTCTGAGGCACTGGTGGGTTATGTTCTTGATTTGGGGACTGGTCACATGAATGGGTTCAGTTTGCTAAAGTTTAGAAAACTTTGTATTCATGATATTCACATTTTTATTTATGCAAGTTTTACTTCAACAGAGAAAGTTAAAGTGCAAAAATTATAGTGCATATATGTACATGATATTACACATTAAATCTAAAAACACTGAATACAAATTGAGCTTGGTGTGCAAAATCCCTTGATCTGTTTGCACCCTAGGCTAGAAATCCAAGACAGACAATATCCAATGCAATGAAGACTGGAGTTGATTTTTCAAAGTCAAAAGTTCAAAACAATAAGCAGAAAATAAATATAAAATTTGTATGTTGTTAATTGTCTCTGGAGGAAGAAGGGTTAGTCATATGAGAAGTTGTATTGAGATCACAGGTTGCTCCCCTATTTGATCCATGATATTATGTAGGAAAGTAAATAAAAGGCCTGTGTAAACAAAAAAATTATTTTAATTACTCAGTAGCTTAAGTAAAATCTTTAGTGGCTAAATTTTATGGAGAACAATTTAGGAAAATAAAAATGAACCCATTCAATATTAATTA
>NW_007743993.1:10597-12916 GCF_000696425.1 Galeopterus variegatus
TATGCAAGTTTTACTTCAACAGAGAAAGTTAAAGTGCAAAAATTATAGTGCATATATGTACGTGATATTACATATTAAGTCTAAAAACACTGAATACAAATTGAGCTTGGTGTGCAAAATCCCTTGATCTGTTTGCACCCTAGGCTAGAAATCCAAGACAGACAATATCCAATGCAATGAAGACTGGAGTTGATTTTTCAAAGTCAAAAGTTCAAAACAATAAGCAGAAAATAAATATAAAATTTGTATGTTGTTAATTGTCTCTGGAGGAAGAAGGGTTAGTCGTATGAGAAATTGTATTGAGATCACAGGTTGCTCCCCTATTTGATCCATGATATTATGTAGGAAAGTAAATAAAAGGCCTGTGTAAACAACAAAATTATTTTAATTACTCAGTAGCTTAAGTAAAATCTTTAGTGGCTAAATTTTATGGAGAACAATTTAGGAAAATAAAAATGAACCCATTCAATATTAATTAATTCCTTCTTAATACCATGGCAGCATTTCAATGGAACATTAAAACATTAATGAAAATAAATGCAAGATTCACATTAATTCATTCAGATGTTGCTAACTCCAAATAAATTCATAATGCTGCATATTTGAAATGCATTGTCACCCAAGCATATTTTGTAAACGTAAAATAATTTCCATCCTTTAAAAGCACTTGTTTTTTATATATTAGCTGTCAGGTATTTAGTAAGAAAAAAACAAGATTAATGTGCCAGTTCTAAAAGAGTGACCTGCTTCATAGCAAGCTGTTATAGCTCTATGGATATTTAGAAAAAAAAATAGATTAAATTATTGTTAATTTGCATAATACATATAAATTCCTAATCTTTTACTTCAAATATNTAGTCTCATGAAAAATATAAAAAATATGTATTCTGCAGATTTGTCTTAGTAGTATATGTGGATATATAGTATGTGACAATTCAAACAGAATATAATTTATTAAGTTTTATTAACAGTAAAAAGTCACTAAACCAATGCTTTATTCCATTACACTATTAGACTGAAAAAATTCCTGAAATACAAAGGAAAGCTTTACATGTGCTACTGTTGTAAATGTTGTAAGCATTATCAAGAATCATCTACTTTTTATAGGTGAGAAAACTGATGTTCAGATGCNGTTGTAAGCATTATCAAGAATCATCTACTTTTTATAGGTGAGAAAACTGATGTTCAGATGCGTTAAGTGCATTGCCTAAGGTTGGGGATCCTGACACCTATGCCTGCACTCCAAGCACTCCCATAGTTATTTTTTAACAACAACAGTTAATATTTAGTGTATTTAAACTAAACTAAAAATAAAACAGAATAAATAACACAGTGATGTAAAAATCATAAACAAAACAAACATTAACATTTCTTAAATTTCAGAATATTCATACTTAAAAATGTACTTAGGTCATTCAAAGGTGAAAATTGATATAGATGCTTATGTTTTAGAAATGACTTGATAACTCAAATGCTTTTTTGTGATGAGAAAAAACATAAAGAAGCAAACAGACAAACTTATTTATTATCCATTCATTCATTCCAATAAATGGAATGCATTTGAATAGGATCGGAATATGCAACCCTGAAATATGCCACTTCAGCACAGGATTATTTTGAGCTGAAGGCAATTGAGAAAAAGAAGACATGTGCAAAGCTTTCTGCCCTTTCCCCATCTACTTAAAAGCAGGGTATAGATTTCCCTTGTGAGGGTGTNAGCTTTCTGCCCTTTCCCCATCTACTTAAAAGCAGGGTATAGATTTCCCTTGTGAGGGTGTCCCTCCTCTCCTACAGAAGAAAGAGAACAACCCTCATTGCTGGAGTTGGAGAAGGTACAGAGCTGAGTCTGCAAAACAAACCTTACTAAATAACACCTATCTACCATTAATTTATCCTATATATTTCCTAGTCACCTTTCCACAATTTATTTCCCTTTGAAATCTTAACACCCTTACCTTTGTCTAGTCACTTCCTATAATTTATCACCCCTTGTTAAAGTGGTACATAAGCCTTTGAGTCTGAACTCTTTTTTTGACTATTCTCTTTTTTTGTGAAGTTCCCTTGCATGTTAAATTAAAAATATTAATAAAATTTGCGTGTCTTTCCCTCTGTTAATCTGTCTTTTGTCAATTTAATTCACAGGCCTCAAACAGGAAAGAGGAGAGAGTAGAGGACAAGTTTCCTGCCCCCCTGCACATTATATGAATATAGATAAAAACTCACATGCTGGGTTCACACAAATTGCATTATTAAAAAGACATGGTGAATCATTCCACCAAAGTTGCTCATAGGCAAACTACTCCAAAAAGAAAAAAAAAA
>NW_007743993.1:13737-16980 GCF_000696425.1 Galeopterus variegatus
TGTGGTTGAGTAATAAAGAATTATTACAACTCTTAAATACCCAAATTTAATTAAACCACAATAAAGTCTCCAGTGTACAGTATAAAACAAAGACTTTGTTGATAAATATTCTGATCTAAATTGGAGTCTACTAAAAAGAAAGTTCTTAGTTCATATTATATCCAAATGTTTTAGTATCAACCCCTAGAATTATATTAGAAGGCAAAGAAATTCTCTCATGCAATTGTTTCAAGTTTGTAAAGATAACTTTTCACTTTGAAGAGTAGCTATTATTAACTATCTAATTTTTTTTTATCAAATAGATTATGGCAATACTGATGCTCATGCAAATTCATGATAATTTTTCAGTGATCTAAATTCTGAATACCTGCATGGTCAAGCAACACTGTAAAATGTATTCTCAGATCTTGTCTTAATCAACTGTAGGTGTCATATCTAAATTGAAATTTACCTATACCAGTATTTTTACAACAAACTAATGTAACGAGAATTTGACTCAGATTCTTGTTAAGATTGACAGAAGATTTACAATTCTTGGCACATTTTAGCATTTGTTAGTTGCTCTTATCCTTTTTGATAATATTTTTACATAAAGCTGAGATAAATTATGAGCTTCTTCCTCTAATTGTATTTCTACTTTATCACAAGGAAAACCCACTGTTATTCAAATCAATCTTTACTCCCAAAATGGTTGCTAGTGACACCCTGAAATTAGCATCTAACAGCCTCATCAATTCCAGATGACAAAGGAGTAAGTGCCCCTATTGTATGATTAGGAGTTAGTTTCAAATCCAAAGAATAGTCTCAATTAATTTCAGCATATTTTGAATCTTAAAAAAGTTCATGTCTTTGAAAGAATAAGACAATTGTATGACAGATTCCTTTTTTTCATATCATATTTGAAATGAATACAACCTTTCCAGTTATGCATGTAGAAACTGATTTTCATATCTAGCATTGTATTTTACTTCCTGTTACACTCAGAGAGTTGGAGAATTATTTTTTTATTATAGATTTTTTTTGGTAAAGTCTAAAATTCATTACTTCTAAAATTTTTTTCAGAAGCATTTTGGCATTTTAAATTATTAGAGGGAAGTTTGATTAAAAACGTACAGATCCAAACAGAACTTTATTTCACATATACAAGGTTATACTTTCTGGGTATTTCTTCCTATGCTGGAGAATACAGAATTTTCAGATTTAGTTGCTGCTCAAATTAAAGAGTTCAAACACTTTCAAAAGACACTAATAAACTCTTCCTTTCTTCCATCATTGAGGTTCTTTAAAAGGATGTATGTTACTTCATTTTCTTGGAATGAAATTAAATAGAAAAAAGAATGAATAGTAAATAAACAAAAAAGGGAGAGAGAGAAAAAAAGAAAATAAGATTACAACTTTAACCCATGGTAGTTTCTCTTATTCTGATTAGTGTCTTGCTGGAACACTAACCCATAATGATACTAAATATATAATTAGGGTATATATCTTTAAAAATCTATGTCAAGTGATCGGTATATCAGTTTTAACTGGAGAGTTTTATTTTTACCATCTTTTTTTTTTTTTTTTTGAAGTCCGCATTCCCAAAGATTTCTTCTTTAACTAATTAATTTGTCAGGAAAATTAGCTGTTTCTTTCCTTAGGAAGTCCACATTCCCAAAGATTTCTTCTTTAACTAATTAATTTGTCAGGAAAATTAGCTGTTTCTTTCCTTAGATTCACTGTTCTAAATCTCACTGTGAGTATGGGGAAACAGGTGGGAAAGTTTATATGGAAAAATTGTGAGAATATTCTCCTTCTTGTAAGGTCAAAGCCTAGCTCAATTTGGAAATTGGAGGTAAAGTTGCAAAGAGTGTTATGGGCTAAATTGTGTTCCCCTGTGTCGCCCACCACCAAATTTACACATTGAAGCCCTAATCCCCAATGTGACTGTGTTTGGAGATAGGGCTTCCAAGGAGGTAAATAGGTTAAATGAGGTCATAAGGGTGGGTTCCTAATCCAAAAGGATTGGAGTCCATATAAGAAGAGGAAGAGACACCAAGGATGTGCATGAACAGAGGAGAGGCCATGTGAAGACGTAGAGAGAAGGCAGCAGTCTCTATAAAAGAAAATATAACTTTAACATGCATAATTTGCTTCTAATGCTTGCTAAAAATGAGAAAACATAACTAATACCATTTTAAGTAAGGCAGGCCCCAACACAGCCCTGACACATTGAATTCCAGGAAGGGAGTAAAACAGTAAAACACCACCCAGTTCCAGGAACTGACTGATCAGTTCCTTATTTATAAGGCACCTGGAAGATAAACGATTAAGGAATGCACTGTTCCTTATCAGGGTGCCAGCTCGCTAAAGCCCACCAATAAATCTAAAGGCACCTCAGATAACAAGCAAGCAGTATACAACTCATTCTGTTGTGAAGGTCTGTCTAAAAATACTGTATAAAAAGCCCTTGTGTAAAAAGCTCGGGGTCGCTTCTGTCCAGGAGACTAAGTGACCCCAGCATGCTGGAATAAAACTCCTCTTGCTTGATGGCAATGGTCTCTGTCTCATGGTCTTCGTGAAGTGAGCCATCCTGTGTGTGGGATTTGTGCATGGTGCACGAGTCTTACATCTCTAAGCCAGGAAGAGAGGCCTTACCAGAAACCAACCCTCTCAGCACCTTGGACTTGCAGCCTCCAGAACTGTGAGAAAATAAATTTCTCTTGTTTAAGTCATTCAGTCCGTGTTATTCTCTTATGGTGGCCTGAGCAGACCAAAAGATTAAATCTTTGCAGAGGTGTAAGCAACAAATCCCCATACCATGGAGGTGGGGTGTGGGAGGGAATAAGGGGATTGTAGGTGTATTAGTCTGTTTTGTGTTGCTATAACAAAATACCTGAAACTGGTTGATTTATAAAGAAAAGAAATGTATTACTTACAGTTTCTGAGGCTGGGAAGTCCAGGGTCAATGGAGCACATCTACTGAGTGCTCTCTTCCTGGTGAGGATTCTCTGCAGAGCCCCATGGCAAAGCAGAATATCCCACCCCCTGATCATTATGGCTCCTCACCTTTGAATCTGTCTTTCCCTATATACAATGCTCTTACCTTACCTGGGGAGACCTTACCCAGCTCCCTTTGTCCATTAAGTCCTGCACATGTTTTAGGTCCTCTCTTTTACCATGAATTTATTCTTTATAAAAGATCATGTTGTTTATTCTCACTAAAAATACTCTACTTGCAGTTATTGTCCTTTTCTCCCTTTG
>NW_007743993.1:17445-17668 GCF_000696425.1 Galeopterus variegatus
TCATGTTGTTTATTCTCACTAAAAATACTCTACTTGCAGTTATTGTCCTTTTCTCCCTTTGGCGCACCTTTTGTGGTACAGCAGTCCCCGCTAATCTATAGTTCTGCCTTCTGTATTTTCAGTCACTGTGGTCAAAAGCAGTCTGAAAATAGGTGCACACATTAAAATAAGATTTTTTGAGAGAGAAAGACATAGATCACATTTACGTGATTTTATTATAGCA
>NW_007743994.1:0-524 GCF_000696425.1 Galeopterus variegatus
TTGACAGTGTAATGTTTCTCTAAGACCAAGCCATAATGTCCATACTAATTCACAATTATTCCCAAAGCTCAGGTCTTACGGACAAAATAGACCTGGAACCTTGAACGTAAGTGTCCGCGCATTTGAAGGTCAACCCAATTTCAAGGGCCAAACTGAAATCAATGCCAACCTTCCTTTTGCTCTAGAGATATAGAGCATATTTATCTCCCACAGCCAAGTCATTCAAAAAACATTTGTCAAGCACCCACTCTGGGCCAGACACCACGCCAGGTCCTGAAATACCAGAGTAACCTGCATTCAGAAAATCCAATCCCATGTCACAAAGGAGCAGGGCTAGCTGGCACTGAGGAGTCTGGGATATTTATTTGCCAAGTATAAGTTTTTTGATTGGTAAAGTGCAGTCGCAGAGGAGGTGGTGAGGATTGGCTGCTGTTTTAGAGAATTTTGTTCTGAGACAGATGGATCAGTGACTCCTAAAATAATCTACATTTCTAAAGTTACTTTAATCAGTTCTTAGTCTTCCT
>NW_007743994.1:6159-6567 GCF_000696425.1 Galeopterus variegatus
TTTTCAAGGACCTAGAAAAATACACCAAGACAGACTACATCTTGTACCTTAAAAAAAAAAAAAATTACTTTTAAAGAATTGAAGTCACACATTCTCTGACCACAATGAAAACAAACCAGAAATCAATAACAAGAAAATATCCAAACACTGGGAAAGTAAAAACTCTCCAAAACACCTCTAAAAACCCATCAGAACGATCAGACAAAGAGAAATCTCAAGGGAAATCAAAAAATACATTGAACCCAATGAAAAGGAAAATATATGTCAAAATTTGTAGGACCCAGCTAAAGCAGTGCTGGAAGGGAAATTTACGGCACTGAAAGCATACATTAGAAAAGAGGAAAGTTTTGTCCCTGTTTGCAGATGACATGATCCTATATATCGAACAGCCTAAAACCTCTACAAAAA
>NW_007743994.1:10757-15590 GCF_000696425.1 Galeopterus variegatus
TGGAACTAATTTGCTGTCCTTTGCTTACTTCTAAAATGGGGGAACTTCCTATGGGGACCAGCACTTGAGTCCTGTGGTTGAGATAAATTGCTGCTTTGCTGCTGATTCTCTGGGGACAGCTTTCTGTGAAGCTCAGGTTTTAATGGTTGACCTTGTAAGTACTTCCGGGTCTTGTGAGATCCAGTGCACCTGGGTTGTGTGGAAACTCTGGTCTGGGCTTAAGTCCCTTCAGCAGACTGCACCCCCTGCAGTTGTATATCCCTAACTAGTCTACACTGAGTGGGTCTGTGCTGATTGGAGGGCAGATCAGCTATCCATGCTGTGTCCTAATGCTCCCCCGGCAGGCCCATCTCCCCCACTCCCCCAACTCCAAACACTTTCCATGGGCCAGTCCCTTGCAGTTCCTAACTAGTCTACACTGAGTGGGTCTGTGCTGATTGGAGGGCAGATCAGCTATCCATGCTGTGTCCTAATGCTCCCCCAGCAGGCCCATCTCCCCCACTCCCCCAACTCCAAACACTTTCCATGGGCCAGTCCCTTGCAGTGACTCACTGGCCTCTGAGTGGCTTCTTTTTTCAGTCGTCTGTGGCCCCATGCTCTTATGTGGGTCCACAGGAATTCTGTCAGTGGTCTTACTGGCCTGGGGGCCACCAAGGCCCTCCTCTCCCCTGCTGCCTCCAAGCAACTTCATAGGAAGGGCACAGCTGTGGCTTTCTCTAGCTCTTGCTCTGTGTGCTCACCAGGGCCAACCTGGAAATGGCCGGGGCTCAAAACAGTCAGAGCAGTTCTTTCTTTCTCTCATCGTGGCTTCTCCTGCACTCTGTAGGTCTCTCCTCCTCCTCCCCTGAGCCCTAGCAGCCCCAGCTTGGCTGTCATTGCCTTTTAGTGGTTGTAAATTGGTTGACTGTGGGAGAGGGTGACACTGGGAACCATCTATTCTGCCATCTTGGTCGGAAGTCACTAGTCTGATTTTCAGTGACTCAGTGGCAGGAGTTTGCAAATGCCCTTTGAAAGTTATTCCCTCACAGCCAATATTAAGTGTAAGGAATTTTCAAACTCTTTGTCTATCATTGTCTATTCATTTGCAATCACAACCCCCGGATTATTAACACCTGATTCCCAGAATCAGGTTAATGAGAAGAGATTCTGAATAGTCCTTTTGTCCATTACGGCAAGACTCTGTCATGCACAGGGCCTTGAGAACTCTGTCATGCATAGGCGTGGTTCTTGGGAAGAACAGAGGGAATCCTCTGGGGGGTGGGGGACACATCTCTAACGTGTCTAGAATTGAGGCTGTGACACAGAAGGGGCAGGAAATGTGCAAAAATAAGCAACTGAGTCAGAGGCAGAGATGGAAGGACAGAAGGGGCCGTTGGCTGTGCACGTGCAGTCATCCTGTGCATTCACGTCTGGAGCTGCACAAGTTTGAGGCAAGCTTGCTTTATGGTTCTAGAAGAGCCAAATATGACATTTACATGATCCATTCCATTAATATTGTATTGCTGTGTCAATCTGGAATGCATTTCAATCAAAAGCCCCCCTAGAAATGGTCTCCTTTGTTGTATTTTCTTGTTGGCTCGTTTTATCAACATCTGCTATGTTTAGACAATATGAATTAAAACTGAGGAATGCTGTTTGTACTCAGCTACTTTTGTTGAGAGTGTAACATCCCAAGATTGGCAGTGTTTATGTAAATCAGTGTGGCTGACACAGCCATCATAAACAAACGAGGAGAATATAACAAACACATTGTTCACGCAGGAAATGTTTGTTTTGAGAGTTGGCTTTGGTCTCGCCAGATTGATGAAGAGTTGCTGATGCCGCAGGTCTGGGCTGCACTGCGCAGGTCGCCCCCCCAGCAGGCCGGCCAGCCTCCCGGCCCACGGCCCACAGCACCAGGCCCGCACCTCGCCCGCCGGAGGCCTGTGCTGAGCGTGAGCAGCCAGCCGGACTTGGGCAGCCAAGGGTGCTGCAGAGAACTGGAGCGCCTGCAGCTGTGCTCGGCCCGCCACAGCCACGGTGTACTGAGGAGGGGAAGGGATTCAGCAAGGCCCGCTGACCCCAGGTCCTCATTCTCACTCATAAAGTAGGGTGACAGGGAAGTAATTGCAGAGTGCACCAGACACGTGTGGACAGTAATGTTCACAGCAGTGTTGCTTATGCACACGAAAGGCCAGAAACAACCTACACATTCATCGCAAGGGAACCGGTCAGACAGATGGCAGTACATCCAAAGCAGGGCACAACACGCAGCCCTCAGGAAGCTGAGGCAGGAGTCAGGCACCAGTGGCCTCCAGCTGTCACAAACAACAAGATGATGGCATCGAACCTTCTCTCATCTGTGTTCTTTAAAAGAGGATTTAGTTTACATTTGCTTGTATAGGCTTAGGTCATTATCTCCAGAAGGATCTCAAGCAACGGGTGGTTACCTCAAGGGAAGGATATTGGGAGACCACAGTCAAAACTCAGAAGAAGACCTCCTTGTTATTTTTATACTGCTTTATACTGTTAGATTTTTCACTATGTGCATGTATTTCATAAAATATTTCTTTAAAAAATATAGGAAACACTCACTAGGAAGGACATAACCAAAAAGACAGGTGATGACAAGCGTCAGCACGGATGTGGAAACACTGGAACCCCCAGACACTGCTGGGAGGAATAGAAATTTGTGCAGCCACTTTGGAAAATGGTCTGGCAGTTCCTCAGAAAGTTAAACATAGAATTGCCATCTGACCCAGCAATTCCACTCATAGGTATATACCCAATAGAAATAAAAACATATGTCCACAGAAAAACTGTATGTGAATGTTCACAGCAGCATGTTCATAACAGCCAAAAACTAGTAAAGGACCCACAGGCATTTCCCATTGGGGTAATGAAAATGTTCTAAAATGTGGTGATGGTTGCACAATTCTATGAATACACTAAAAACCATTTAATTGTACACTTTAAAGTGTTGAATTATATGGTATATTAATCATACCTCAGTAAAGCTATTTTTAAAGCAAGAATTAAAAGATCTCGAAATTTTGAAACAAAGAAAACTAAAGCAAGGAAGTGCTTCCGCCCTTCTACTCAAAGGCACAACAACCCTATACCCGCGTGAATTATATGGTATATTAATCATACCTCAGTAAAGCTATTTTTAAAGCAAGAATTAAAAGATCTCGAAATTTTGAAACAAAAAAAACTAAAGCAAGGAAGTGCTTCCGCCCTTCTACTCAAAGGCACAACAACCCTATACCCGCTCCACTGTGCTGTACTATACAGCATTGCACTGCACTGTACCACACTGTCCTATACTGCATTATATTGCACTGTGCCATACTGCACTGTAGCACGGTGCTCTGTACTGCACTATACCATGCTGCACTGTACCGTACTGTATTATACTACACTACGCACGCCCTGTCATGCCATGGCACAGCACAGACTCAGCCGCACTTGTAACACATCGCATTAATGGACTTACTCAGTGAGCACTTGCCCACCTGCTTGACACCTTGCACTCTGGGGCACTAAGATGCCCCACTCCCCGAGGAGCTCACCATCTCGCCTGCTAGCTGGCCTGCTCCTATCTCGTGACCGAGTCACTACCACAAAGCTGACTCTGCCAACACTGCGATCTAGAGCTATAACTGTGACCTAAACTTATATTGCAGCCAATTTCTGCAGCTCCGAAATAACCCTTCGTCGTTGTCCCCCCAGCCCATTCCCTCCTGCCTCCTCCAGTAGGGCAGGGAAGACACCCAGCCCTACAGAAGGTGTGCAGAGCACCTTCCAGCCCCAGCAGGGTGGTCTCTCCTGCTCACCGCAGAGAGGCATGTGGGGAGTCTGTTGCTCCCCAGGGCAGGAACAGTGCTCAGTCACTGGGGCTAATGCACTAGGCGTCAGGAGCCTTTAGTTACCATCACTCCCTGAATGTGGCAAACTACCCTTTAACCTCATGGAATCTCATTATCCAAACAATAAGGGGGACAGGTTAGATGATTGCTGGAACTATTCCAGCCCCTGAGTGCCCAGTGTGTCCAGACCACTCCTTGCCCGATCATTTCAGAGGACCTGGGCCGTCCTTCCCCGGACCAGGCACCGTGCCCAATGGCTTTGCACCAGCAAGTAAGTAAGAGGCAACAAATTGTCCTGCATGCTTCTCCCCATGAACTCCCCCCAGGGCCAACAAGCACAGTGAAGCAGACAGTGCACGCGAGTGACCCTGGCCCGTCCACACACTGCACAGTGGTCAGCGCTGCCAAGGGCCTGTGAAAGGAAGCTTGACTTGAAGCCTCTACTTTAAGGCGGCCTCTTTCCCTGTCCCTCACTCTCTCCACCTGCCCCTCATCCATACTCTTTCTCCAACAACAGTGTGACACCCACACCACAGGGTTAAAGAGCCATAAGGTTAAGGTGACTCCACACTAAATAAATTTTATTTTAGCCGAGGAGTGAACCAAAGGAACGATACCTAAGGAACTAATCTCTAATCGCAAAATTTCAGTTATCTACTCTCTGGTTGGAAAAGGACACACAGAGGGTCATCCTGAAATGCCTCAAGTCCCACTAGGTAGGCAGCGAGCTGACCTACTGAAGCCCGAAGCCAAGGCTGCTGTGAGACTGAACCTGGGCTCCCATCGTGTGTCTGGGAATCCTGACTCTCGGTTGCATAAACGCTGCTCCTAGGCTGTGCACCACGCAGGCCTGTGAGTGTCCAAACCTCCCAGTATGTCCTTGCGATGGTCGCATCACACCACATCACAGCCATCATCCACACCCCCTTCCTCACTGTCTCTGTCCCCTCCCCTTGCCCTCTTCAGAGCCCAGTGCAGGGCTGGA
>NW_007743994.1:17296-17665 GCF_000696425.1 Galeopterus variegatus
CCCTTCCTCACTGTCTCTGTCCCCTCCCCTTGCCCTCTTCAGAGCCCAGTGCAGGGCTGGATTCCCCCATGGGCATGTGGTCCACGGAGGCACGTGTGAATGAATGGATGTCAAAGAAACAGTCCAG
Source organism: Galeopterus variegatus (assembly GCF_000696425.1). NCBI lineage: Eukaryota > Metazoa > Chordata > Mammalia > Dermoptera > Cynocephalidae > Galeopterus > Galeopterus variegatus. Next base: position 17,424 of record NW_007743994.1, read on the forward strand.
GATTGGAGAACACGTGTGGTAGCCAGGCAGAGGTTGACGCAAGTCACAGCACCGTTTCCCAGACTCAGCACACTGAGAGGCATCCGGAGTCATATTCTTCCAGGAGCACAAGGCCAAGAACATGCTACCGACCAGTAGCCACAGCTCTGGCCTGGATGCTCGAGACAATATCACGCGGCCTACCCTTCATGGCATTTAGAGTGGGGAGAGAACACACCGCCTCTCGCCCTCTTTGTCTGCCT
>NW_007743995.1:0-1505 GCF_000696425.1 Galeopterus variegatus
TGGCAGAAGGAAGAGTCAATCTCGGGCACCTCCACCAGGCTGCAGGAGGCGAGCGGGGATGCGGTTTGGGTGAGAAAGAGAATCGGATTTCGGATGAGCTACCAGATCCGATGCAGGCATGTGGGAAATTTGAATCATCCTGCCAAGAAGGGTGATGTGGAAAGAGGACAGCAGATCCATCGATGTGGAGTAGGGGACGGGGATGACAGAGTGGAACAAGAAGGGGTCGGATCCAGTGCCAAGCGTAGGAAAAAACTGATCTGTCGCTGTGGCAAGATAAAGCCTGTGAGAACCAACTTTAAGTCTGCCTAGTGACTGCTGACGTCACTCAGCAATCACTAGTCTCCCAGGGGACCCGCAGGAGCCCTCTTAGAACTCTTGGGTGACAGGGCTCCGTGCGCATGCGCACTTGTGATTAGAGCTGCTGCTTGATTACCGTTCAGAACGACTGGCTTTGGAGTAGTGCTGTTGTGGCAGATAGCTTGGCTTCTACATAAGGTTATCGGGTAATATTCGTTCATATCGGCTTCAGAACTGGGTAAGAGCCGAGGCGCCGGTGAGGGGACAGGGGTCTGAAGCTGTTGTCTTCTACCATGCTTGTTCCACATCACCATTTTTGGCAGCGTGATGGATCTTTCCCAGATGTCTGAGTCGAATCTCCTACCTCAGCCTAAAGCTGATTCTCTTTCTCAACCAAACGGAGTCCGCAATTGCCTCCTGCAAACTGGTGGAGGTGCCCGAGATTGACTCTTCCTTCTGCCCTCAAAAGTCAAAAACCTTCAGTCTCCGGCACCTTCACCAAGTTGCAGGAGGCGACTTCGGAAGCGGATTGTTTGAGAAAGAGAAACGGATTTCGGCTGAGCTCCTAGATCCGACTCAGATATCTGGGAAAGATCCATCACGCTGCGAAAATGGGTGATCTGGAAAGAGTACAGCAAATACTTCCATGTGGAGTAGGGGACCTGGAAGACAGATTGGAACGAGAAGAAAGGGGCACAGCCAGTGCCAAGCATAAGAAACAACTGATCTGTAGCCATGGCAAGCAATAGCCTGTGAGAACCAACTTTCAATCTGCCCAGTGACTGCTGACGTCAGTCAGGTACCATTGCTCAACACGCGACCCCGCACGAGCCCTCTTAGAACTCTTGGGGGCTCGGGCTTTGTGCGCATGCTCACTTGTGTTTCGACCTGCCGCTTGGTTACCGTTCCGAACGGGAGGCTTTCGCCCGGTGATGTTGTGGCACAGAGGTTCCCTTCTCCAAAGTAGTACGGAGTAAAATTCGAGTATATCGGCTTCAGAAGTGGGTAGTAGCCGAGGGGCCAGGTGTGGGGAAGGGACTCTGAAATTGCTGTCTTCTCCCATGATGAAGCTTACTGACTTTTGAGGGCAGAGGAAAGAGTCACCCTCGGGAACCTCCTCCAGGGTGCAGGATTTGAGCGGGGACGCGGTTTGTTTAAGAAAGTATCGGCTTTCAGCTGAGCTACTAGATCAGACTCGCACATCT
>NW_007743995.1:2425-3750 GCF_000696425.1 Galeopterus variegatus
TGGTTCTCACAGGCTATTGCTTGCCATGGCTACAGATCAGTTGTTTCTTATGCTTGGCACTGGCTGTGCCCCTTTCTTCTCATTCCAATCTGTCTTCCAGGTCCCCTACTCCGCATGGAAGTATCTGCTGTACTCTTTCCACATCACCCTTTTTGGCAGCGTGATGGATCTTTCCCAGATGTCTGAGTCGAATCTCCTACCTCAGCCTAAAGCCGAATACCTTTCTCAGCAAAACGGAGTCCGCACTTGCCCCCCTGTACCCTGCGGCCGCGCCCGCGAGAGGCCCTTCCTTCTCCCCTCAAAAGTCAAAAAGCTTCAGTCTCCGGCACCTCCAGCAGGTTGCAGGAGGCGACTGCGGATGCGTTTGTTTGAGAAAGTGAATAGGATATCGGCTGAGCTCCTAGATCTGACTCAGACATCTAGGAAAGATGCATCAGGTTGCCAAAAATGGTGATGTGGAAAGAGTACAGCAGATCCTTCCATGTGGTGTAGGGCACTGGGATGACAGACTGGAACGAGAAGAAAGGGGCACAGACAGTGCCAAGCGTAAGAAAGAACTGATCTGTAGCCATGGCAAGTAATAGCCTGTGAGAACAAACTTTCAATCTGCCCAGTGACTGCTGAGGTCAGTCAGCAACCACTGGTCAAGCCGGGATTCAACCCGGGTCCCCGCACGAGCACTCTTAGAACTCTTCGGAGCTTGGGCTGTGTGCCCATGCGCACTTGTGTTTTGACTTGCCGCTTGGTTACCGATCCGAACGGGAGGCTTTGGAGCGGTGATGTTATGGCACAGGAGTTCGCTTCTCCAAAATAGTACCGAGTAAAATTCGAATATATATCGGCTTCAGAAGTGGGTAGTAGCCGAGGGGCCAGGTTTGGGGAAGGGCCTCTGAAACTGCTGTCTTCTCCCGTGAAGAAGCTTATTGACTTTTGAGGGCAGAGGAAAGAGTCACTCTCGGGAATCTCCAGCAGGCTGTAGGAGGTCATCGGGGACGCGGTTTGTTTGAGACAGAATCGGGTTTCGGCTGAGCTACTAGATTAGACTCGCACATGTCTCAAAGATCCATCCAGCAGATAAAAAGGGTGATGTGGAAAGAGTACAGCAGATATTTCCTTGTGGAGTCGGGTTCGGATATCTCCAGCAGGCTGCAGGAGGTGAGCGGGGATGCGCTTTGGGTGAGAAAGAGTATCGGACTTCGGATGAGCTACCATATCCGAGGCAGGCATGTGGGAAAGATGAATCATGCTGCCAAGCGCGAGCAGATCCTTCCATGTGGAGTAGGGGACTTGGATGACAGATTGGAACGAGAAGAAAGGGGCACAGC
>NW_007743995.1:4365-5615 GCF_000696425.1 Galeopterus variegatus
ATACTTCCTTGTGGAGTAGGGTTCGGACATCTCCACCAGGCTGCAGGATCTGAGCGGGGACGCGGTTTGTTTGAGACAGAACTGGGTTTCGGCTGAGCTATTAGATCAGACTCGCACATCTGTCAAAGATCCGTCCAGCACATAAAAAGGGTGATGTGGAAAGAGGACAGCAGATCCACAGATGTGGAGTATGGGACGTGGATGACAGAGTCGAACGAGAAGAAGCGGGTGGAGCCAGTGCCAAGCCTAGGAAAAAACTGATCTGTCGCCGTGGCAAGGAAAAGCCTGTGAGAACCAACTTTCAATCTGCCCAGTGACTGCTGACGTCAGTCAGCAACCATTGGTCAAGCCGGGACCCCGCACGAGCCCTCTTAGAACTCTTGGGGGCTTGGGCTGTGTGCGCATGGGCACTTGTGTTTAGACCTGCCGCTTGGTTACCGTTCCGAACGGGAGGCTTTTGAGCGGTGATGTTATGGCACAGGGGTTCGCTTCTCCAAAATAGTACCGAGTAAAATTCGAGTTTAACAGCCTCAGGAGTGGGTAGCAGCTGAGGGGCCCGGTGTGGGGAAGGGCCTCTGAAACTGCTGTCTCCTCCCGTGGTGAAGCTTATTGACTTTTGAGGGCAGAGGAAAGAGTCACTCTCGGGAACCTCCACCAAGCTGCAGGATTTGAGCGGAGACGCGGTTTGTTTGAGACAGAATCGGCTTTCGGCTGAGCTACTACATCAGACTCGCACATCTGTCAAAGATCCGTCCAGCAGATAAAAAGGGTGATGTGGAAAGAGTACAGCAGATACTTCCTTGTGGAGTAGGGTTCGGATATCTCCACCAGGCTGCAGGAGGTGAGCGGGGACGCGGTTTGTGAGAGAAAGAGTTTCGGATTTCGGAAGAGCTACCATATCCGAGGCAGGCATGTCGGAAAGATGAATCATGCTGCCAAGAAGGGTGTTGTGGAAAGAGGACAGCAGATCCATCGATGTGGAGTAGGGGACGGGGATGACAGAGTGGAACGAGAAGAAGCCGGTGGAGCCAGTACCAAGCCTAGGAAGAAACTGATCTGTCGCCATGGCAAGGAAAAGCCTGTGAGAACAAACTTTAAGTCTACGTAGTGACTGCTGACGTCACGCAGCAATCAGTGGTCTCCCTGGAGCCCCGCCGAGACCTCTCAGAACTCTTGGGTGACAGGGCTGCACGCGCATGCGCACTTGTGTTTAGACCTGCCGCTTGGTTACCGTTCCGAACGGGAGGCTT
>NW_007743995.1:8170-9501 GCF_000696425.1 Galeopterus variegatus
GTGATGTGGAAAGAGTACAGCAGATCCTTCCATGTGGAGTAGGGCACTGGGATGACAGATTTGAATTCGAAGAAATTGGCACAGCCAGTGCCAATCATAAGAAACAACTGATATGTAGCCATGGCAAGCAATAGCCTGTGAGAACCAACTTTCAATCTGCCCAGTGAGTGCTGACGTCAGTCAGCAACCATTGGTCAACCTGGGACCCCGCACGAGCCCTCTTAGAACTCTTGGGGGCTTGGGCTGTGTGCGCACTTGTGTTTAGACCTGCCGCTTGGTTACCGTTCCGAACGGGGGGCTTTTGAGCGGTGATGTTATGGCACAGGGGTTCGCTTCTCCAAAATAGAACCGAGTAAAATTCGAGTATATCGGGTTCAGAAGTGGGTAGTATCCGAGGGGCCAGGTGTGGGGAAGGGCCTCTGAAACTGCTGTCTTCTCCCGTGATGAAGCTTATTGACTTTTGATGGCAGAGGAAAGAGTCACTCTCGGGAAACTCCACCAGGCTGCAGAATTTGAGCGGGGACGCGGTTTGTTTGAGACAGAATCAGCTTTCGGCTGAGCTACTAGATCAGACTCGCACACCTGTCAAAGGTCCATCCAGCTCACATCTGTCAAAGATATATCCAGCAGATAAAAAGGGTGATGTGGAAAGAGTACAGCAGATACTTTCTTGTGGAGTAGGGTTCGAATATCTCCACCAGGCTGCAGGAGGTGATCTGGGACGCGGTTTGTTTGAGACAGAATCGGCTTTCGGCTGAGCTACTAGATCAGACTCGCACATCTGTCAAAGATACATCCAGCAGATAAAAAGGGTGATGTGGAAAGAGTACAGCAGATACTTCCTTGTGGAGTAGGGTTCGGATATCTCCACCAGGCTGCAGGAGGTGAGCCGGGACGAGCTTTGGGTGAGAAAGAGTATGGCATTTCGGATGAGCTATCAGATCCGAGGCAGGCATGTGGGTAAGATGAATCATGCTGCCAAGTAGGGTGATGTGCAAAGAGGATAGCCGATCCATAGATGTGGAATAGGGGACGTGGATGACAGAGTGGAATGAGAAGAAGCCGGTAGAGCCAGTGCCAAGCCTAGGAAAAAACTGATCTCTCGCCGTGGCAAAGAAAAGCCTGTGAGAACAAACTTTAAGTCTGCCTACTGACTGCTGACGTCACTCAGCAATCACTGTTCTCCCTGGAGACCCGCCCGAGCCCTCTCAGAACTCTTGTGTGACAGGGCTACACGCGCATGCGCACTTGTGAGTAGAGGTGCTGTTGGTTACCGTTCAGAACGGCTGGCTTTGGAGTAGTGCTGTTGTGGCAGATAGTTTGGCTTCTAC
>NW_007743995.1:14850-17664 GCF_000696425.1 Galeopterus variegatus
TGTCAGAACCAATGGGTGACAGGGCTGCACGCGCATGCGCACTTGTGAGTAGAGGTGCTGCTTGATTACCGTTCAGAACGCCTGGCTTTGGAGTAGTGCTGTTGTGGCAGATAGTTTTTATTCTACATTAGAGTATCGAGTAATATTCGCTCATATCGGCTTCAGAAGTGGGTAACAGCCGAGGCGACGGTGAGGTGACGGGCGTCTGAAGCGCTTGTCTTCCACCACGCTCGTTCCACATCACCCTTTTTGGCAGCGTGATGGATCTTTCCCAGATGTCTGAGTCGAATCTCCTACCTCAGCCTAAAGCCGAATCCCTTTCTAAGCAAAACGGAGTCCACACTTGCCCCCTGCAACCTGGTGGAGGTGCCCGAAAGTGACTCTTCCTTCTCCCCTCAAAAGTCAAAAACCTTCAGTTTCCGGCACCTCCAGCAGGTTGCAGGAGGCGACTGCAGACGCGTTTGTTTGAGAAAGTGAATAGGATATCGGCTGAGCTCCTAGATCTGACTCAGACATGTAGGAAAGATGCATCAGGCTTCGAAAAAGGGTGATGTGGAAAGAGTACAGCAGATCCTTCCATGTGGAGTAGGGCACTGGGATGACAGATTGGAACGAGAAGAAAAGGGCACAGACAGTGCTAAGCATAAGAAACAACTGATCTGTAGCCATGGCAAGAAATAGCCTGTGAGAACAAACTTTCAATCTGCCCAGTGACCGCTGATGTCAGTCAGCAACCATTGGTCAACCCGGGAACCCGCACAAGCCCCCTTAGAACTCTTCCGAACTTGGGCTGTGTGCCCATGCGCACTTGTGTTTAGACCTGTCGCTTGGTTACCGTTCCGAACGGGAGGCTTTTGAGCGGTGATATTATGGCACAGGGGTTCGCTTCTCCAAAATAGTACCGAGTAAAATTCGAGTATATCTGCTTCAGAAGTTGCTTGTAGCCGAGGGGCCAGGTGTGGGGAAGGGTCTCTGAAACTGCTGTCTTCTCCCATGATGAAGCTTATTGACTTTTGAGGGCAGAGGATAGAGTCACTCTCGGGAACCTCCACCAGGCTGTAGGATTTGAGCGGGGACGCGGTTTGTTTGAGAGAGAATCGGGTTTGGGCTGAGCTACTAGATCAGACTCGCACATCTCTCAAAGACACATCCAGCAGATAAAAAGGGTGATGTGGAAAGAGTACAGCAGGTACTTCCTTGTGGAGTAGGGTTCGGATTTCTCCACCAGGCTGCAGGAGGTGAGCGGGGACGCGGTTTGTGTGAGAAAGAGTATCGGATTTCGGATGAGCTACCATATTTGAGCTACCATATCCTAGGCAGGCATGTGAGAAAGATGAATCATGCTGCCAAGAAGGGTGATGTGGAAAGAGGACAGCAGATTCATAGATGTGGAGTAGGGGATGTGGATGACAGAGTCGAACGAGAAGAAGCCGGTGGAGCCAGTACCAAGCCTAGGAAAAAACTGATCTGTCGCCGTGGCAAGAAAAAGCCTTTGAGAACAAACTTTAAGTCTGCCTAGTGACTGCTGACGTCACTCAGCAATCACTGGTCTCCCTGGAGACCCGGCCGAGCCCTGTCAGAACCAATGGGTGACAGGAATGCACGCGCATGCGCACTTGTGAGTAGAGGTGCTGCTTGATTACCGTTCAGAACGGCAGGCTTTGGAGTAGTGCTGTTGTGGCAGATAGTTTTTATTCTACATTAGAGTATCGAGTAATATTCGCTCATATCGGCTTCAGAACTGGGTAAGAGCTGAGGCGCCGGTGAGGGGACAGGCGTCTGAAGCTGTTGTCTTCCACCATGCTCGTTCCACATCACCCTTTTTGGCAGTGAGATGGAACTTTCCCAGATGTCTGAGACGAATCTCCTACCTCAGCCTAAGCCGAATCCCTTTCTCAGCAAAACGGAGTCCACACTTGCCCCCTGCAACCTGGAGGAGGTGCCCGAGAGTGACTCTTAATTCTCCCCTCAACAGTCAAAAACCTTCAGTCTCCGGCACCTCCAGCAGGTTGCAGGAGGCGACTGCGGACGCGGTTTGTTTAGAAAGTGAATCGGATATCGGCTGAGCTCCTAGATCCGACTCAGACATCTGGGAAAGATCCATCAGATCCTTCCATGTGGAGTAGGGCACTGGGATGACAGATTGAAATGAGAAGAAAGGGGCACAGACAGTGCCAAGCATAAGAAACAACTGATCTGTAGCCATGGCAAGCAATAGCCTGTGAGAACCAACTTTCAATCTGCCCAGTGACTGCTGACGTCATTCAGCAACCATTGGTCAACCCGGAAACCCGCACGAGCCCTCTTAGAAATCTTGGGGGCTTGGGCTGTGTGCGCATGCGTACATGTGTTTAAACCTGCCGCTTGTTTACCATTCCGAACGGGAGGCTTTTGAGCGGTGATGTTATGGAACAGGGGTTCGCTTCTCCAAAATAGTACCGAGTTATATTCGTTCATATCTGCTTCAGAAGTGGGTAAGATCCGAGGCGCCGCTGAGGGGACGGGCGTCTGAAGCTGTTGTCTTCCACCATGCTCATTCCACATTACCATTTTTGGCAACGTGATGGATCTTTCCAGGATGTCTGAGTTGAATCTCCTACCTCAGCGTAAAGCCGAATCACTTTCTCAACAAAACGGAGTCCGCACTTGCCTCCTGCAAGCTGGTGGAGGTGCACGAGAGTGACTCTTCCTTGTCCCCTCAAAAGTCAAAAAGCTTCAGTCTCCCGCACCTCCAGCAGGTTGCAGGAGGCGAATGCGGACGCGGTTTGTTTGAGAAAGTGAATCGGATATCGGCTGACCTCCTAGATCCGACTC
>NW_007743996.1:0-16350 GCF_000696425.1 Galeopterus variegatus
TTAAGCTTTATTAGCTGAGGTAATTCACTTTACATATTTTACTCTATATTGCAGAGACTCTATTGTTATAAGGACATGATATGTAGGAGTTCAGCAGTAAGGAAGCATTTGGGAGAATGATTAAATTAAATTTTCCTCCTATTGGCCTAACAACCACCCTTCTAATCCTCAAGAATATATATATGTCATTATCAGAAAAAGAGAGGCCCTGTATTTTAAAGTATCAAGTATTTCTCAACTTTTTAAACCTAAGTCCATGTTTGAAAGATATAAATTTATTTATCACAATACCTCTGCTCCCTGCGGGTTCAGGGTTACTCTCTTCTCTCCTAGTTGCCCATTAGGAATCATTAGGCTGGACAGAGCATTAACCCCCCATTGAGCATCTGGAATTTTGCTTGTTAGTGTGAATATAACAAACATAGTAAGAAGTGGCCTTTTTCCATAGCAGTCTCCCCAAAGGCTTAAGAGTTCTAAAAGATAAAAAATGGGAGTCTTTGGGCTAGTTTTATGTTTTTAGAGGTTCAGTAGATAAAGCATCATGAGTCTTTTCCTGAGACTAGAACATTGTCAATAACAGAATGTTAATTCTGATGATCTACTGAAAAAGCAAAGTAGACATTTACTTAGTGAGCGTAGTTGGTTAGACAAAGCTTTCCAAATACATATAGTTCATGAGAAAATAACAAATGACTGTGGCAATGTTTGGAAGTACTGCCGTTGAGGTACTCATGAGGTCCAGTAATTGAGAATATAATAGGATAGATGCATGAAAAAGCAAGAAATCCATGTATAAAGAAATATAGATTTGAGTGTTAATTTGTATGGTATAAACTTTTATGCATTTAAGTGAAGAGAAAACGTGATAGGCTGGGCTTAGCAAAGAAGGTCTTGCCCAGGATACTTTTAATTTTTCAAAATTATAAGAATTGGTTTGATAGAAATTAAAAGGGGAGAATAAATGTACGTTATAAATGTGCAAAATGGGTACCCAGATGGTGAGAAGTGAAGGTTCAGGGAAGTACAGGAATAGCCTGAATGAAGCAGAGAATTAGCCATGGGAATAATGGAGAAGAAAAAAATATGATTGGGCAGGATAAAAGCAGCTAACCCATTGTTTTAAATGTTAGACCAAGGAGTTTAACCTTAATTTATGCACAATTCTGAGCCATTACAAGATTGGTTAAGAAAATACACTAAATTTACAAAGTTTCATGATACCTACAATGATTTCAAGATATAAAATTCGTCTCTAACTTTAATTCATGTTAAAAATTGTTATAGTAATTGAGGTATAAGATGAGTATGGCCTAGAATAGGCTGGTAGAACTGAAAAGGGTCCTTGTGAAGGTGACATACAGCTTGGTGATTAACAGGACATGAGAACAATCAAAGGTGACTCCTGGGTTTCTGGCCAAAGTGACCAGGAAAATAGTGATGCCATTGACCCTTCCTGAGGACTAAATTAACCTGGATTTTATCCTTAACCTTTAATTAAATAGTTGGGGTTCTTTAAATAGAGTAATTATTGGTACCATAAATCCAAAACTGCTTCTCTCCTTTAAAAATAATTCTTCTCCAGTTACTACACAACATTGACCCTTTAAGTCAGGCATCAGATTTTATGGTTTATTTATAGTAATGACATTTAAATGCCAGCTTCTTAGCCTGCTAGTAATATTTATGAAACAACGTATATTCAGGGATAAAGAACTCTACTAGATTACACAGACAAATCCAATATTTCAAAAATTCTGTTTTTCTTTGTGAAATAAAAAAATGTCATGCAATGTATTTTTCTTTAATTGAAACAGTTGGCTGTAATTGTATACATGGTTTATATTACTTGTAAATTTTTAGAATCCTTCTCCCTCAGAAAAAAATTATGGAAAATTTAAAACAAACAGGAAAATGAAAAACTAATATCAGACCAGAACAGTTTATTGAAATTCATTTCATTCACTTCAGTGTGTATATAAGTTTAGGATGATGCTTTCCAATTCATGATGTCAGATATTTGAATCCTTATATTTTTGGTTTTCTGTGTTTAATAACAGTGGTGGTGGTCAATCTGGTTAGAATCACATTTAAGATGGTAGTCACGGTGGTGGATGGATTAACTGGGAGGTAGCATGTTCAGAATCTAAGTAGACTACTTCAGATAACACAAACATTTGCTAGAGACTTTCCCTAATGCATGAACCTGTTTTGAGATTTGGTAGCCTGTAGATTGCTATTTTATGACAACTCTATTTTTATTCCCTTCTTCAATATGGGGGTGGGGGACGTGTAGTTTCTAAAACGTCAGGAAGAGTCACAACAATAAAATTTTACCTTGAGGTAGATTTCTAAAACAAAAATAAAACGTGTGATTTATCTCCTGGAGTATACAATTCAGATGCAGGCGAAAAGCAAGTTTTGGTTCTGAGAGTGCCAGAAGGCAACAAATTAGTACCTAAGTACACCTCTCTGTTGTAAATATCACATGAATTTGAAAACTCCCTGACGACAGAGACTGTAATATTTCAACTATGTGTTTCCAGACTTTGTCTCAGTATTTGACTCATGATAGATGCTTATTAAATATTTGGTCGAACAAATGAATTAGTGAATGAAGTTGAATTGCAATGGAACAGGGACTAAAGAATGTTTAGATAAAACTCTTCTCCAGAGTACTATACAACTCTGTGACATAACCGCACATATTCACACACACTCACACAAACAGAAATCTTCTGGAACATTCTACATTGAAGTCCTTAGAATTTAAATACAATATAGAGTGACCCCTTCTTAGGTTTTAAAATACCTGACTTCTCACATGCTGGGGGTTAAATGTATCCCCCAAAGTTCCTGTGCTGGGGGCTTGATCACCACTGTGTCAGTGTTAAGAGGGTGGGAAATCTAATTATGATATTTAAAAGGAAGGGCATCTAAGAGGTAATTAGTTTGTAAGGACTGTTCTCTCATACATGGATTAACCCATTGACGGTTTAATGGGTGATCATGGGTGTGGTTCTAATGGCTTTATAAGGAGAGTGAGCCAGCAGGTTAGCTCTCTTGACCAACCCATTCACAATGTGATACCCCGGGCCGCTGTAGAGGCACCACTGAGGCTCTCATCAGAAGTGTTCCCTGGACTTAGGACTCCCCAGCCTCCAAATTGTAATAAATAAATTCTATTTCTTTATAAATTACCTAGTTTTGGGTATTCTGGTATAAGCAACAAAAACAGACTAATACATCACAGAGTTTCACCATCTTAACTCTCCTCTTTCTTGGACTCTCCTTTTGGGGTTTCCAAACTTGATTCTCCTGCCAGTCTTCCTTCCTCTCACCACTTTCTCTAAACTTCACTATCTTTCTGTAGCTGCTCCTTGGATGTTAAGTTCTTCAGTGTTTCCTACTCAGCCCATTTTCCCCCCTTCCTCTAAGTTTCTGCTGAGTAAACTTATTTTTGTCCTACGGTTTCCATCCCTACTACGTGCTAAATTGATGTTTTTAGTTCCAAATCTACTTTAAGCCACAAGCCTTTATTTCCAAATGCACGCTGGATCTCAATTCTTATTCCATACCCAATTTCATAAAATCTTGATTTCATCGTGCTCTCTCTCTATTGCCATTACTATTCCAGTAAATTCAACTAAAATTTTAGCAGTTATTTTTAAATGCTTCTTGCTCTTTCTTCTATTTAAAAAGCCACCTGAACACATTTCTTCATCTAAGATAGCTCTTAAATTCCCGACACTACCTTTTTCAAACTCTCTTCCTCGCTTCTGGTTAAGCAGCCTCTGTTTGCTCCAGCCTTTGCCTATCCCGGCTTCTTCCCATTCTGATTCTTACTGCCTGTGACTCCCAGGAAGCACACGGAGCACATCCTTCCTTAGAACCTTCTGAGGATGCATTATCAGCAGTAGGAAAAGGTACAAATGTGGCATTGTATATAAGATGCTATATAATCTCATTGCAATCTATTTTGCCAAAAAAAAAAAGAAAGAAAGAAAAGAAAAGAAAAGAAATCTTCTACCAATCCTGTTATGGGTTGAATTGTGCACTTCCCTTCCCAAAGTTTACATGTTGAAATTTCAACTCCTACTACCTCACATTGTGACCTTATTTGAAGATACGGTCTTTACCAAGGTAATAAAATTAAAATGAGGTCATTAGGGTGGGGCTCTAATCCAATATGACTGGTGTCCTATTTGAAGGGGAACTTTGGACATGGAGACATGCATAGAAGAAATAAAATGTGAAAAGACATAGAAAGAAGACAGTCATCTACAAGCAAAGACGAAAAGTCTGGAATAGATCCTTGCTTCACAGCCCTCAGAAGGTTCCAACCCTGCTGACATCTTGATCTGGAATTTCTAGTCTCCTGAACTGTCAGACAATAAGTGTTTGTTATTGAAGCCACCCAGTCTGTGGTGCTTTGTTATGACAAACTCTAAGATAACTCCCAATTTTCACAAACTAGAATAACTCCCAGTTTTACCACTGCCACAAACATATGTACATACCATTAACCACCTTGCCTTGCTAATAATATGTTGTCTGTGGAGAACCCATTTTTCTCTTCTTCCATTCAAATGGCAACTGGGGGGAGAATTCCAAGTCCTGTAGAATTTTAATCATCAGTATTCTTAGAGCCTTGTGTTAAATCCACTAGTAAACATACTTCATATCATCAGGGAAGAATGAAAGTACTTCATTATAAGTTTTTTCTCATTCAACTGCAGTTTATCACCTTGTGAATGCCCTGTAGAAAGTTTTCATGTAGCAAAGAAAACAGTAACAAAAACAACAATGAAAATAAAAATAATAGCTAATAATTCCATAGTGTTTATTATGTGCCAGGCACTGTTCCAAGCACAGACAGAATCGTTAGCTTTGCTGTCTTTCTACTGATGGACTTTAGCAACTTCTCCTCTGAGCAATGATGAAAAATCACAAAAGTGGAAAATGAGGGAGACTTTCTTTTTCTGTGATGTGTTTATTCCCTTGGGGAAAAAGTTAATACAAAAATATTGTTCAGGCATATTGTGAGTTTTGATTGTGGCTTTCAATGCCACATTAACCTGAAAAATCATCTCATTTAAGCTCATTAAAAATTTTCTCTAACAATTTATTACACTGTGAAGTTTTCCTCTCTGATGGACTTTAGCAACTTCTCCTCTGAGCAATGATGAAAAATCACAAAAGTGGAAAATGAGGGAGACTTTCTTTTTCTGTGATGCGTTTATTCCCTTGAGGAAAAAGTTAATACAAAAATATTCTTCAGGCATATTGTGAGTTTTGATTGTGGCTTTCAATGCCACATTAACCTGAAAAATTATCTCATTTAAGCTCATTAAAAATTTTCTCTAACAATTTATTACACTGTGAAGTTTTCCTCTAATCCAGTGGTTAGCAAACTTCAGCACAAAAAAGAATCACCTGGGGACTGTCAAAGCACAGCCCTCTGGGTCTCACCCCCAGAGTACTGATTTGGTAGGTCTGGGGTGGGGCTAAAATTACATATTCAGGAAGTTTCCAGATGATACTGATGCTGATCCAGGGAGCACATTTTGAGAACCACTGATCCAATCCATGATAATCAACTGAAAACTCTCATACCTAATAAAATTCTATAAATGCTGCCCTTATTGCCAAGGGAAGGAAAGACAATAGTGTATGTGACTGATTATAAATATTCAACCAGTTGGTACCTTTAGAAAAACCACTTGGATCAGTGGATCAGTTTGTTAGTGGTGCTGTGCACATGAGGTTATTCCTATTTCAGTTCTTTTGGCAAAATTTATTATTAGTTGGGAAAATGCCTGTTTCTGTGTATATTTGTGTGTATGTATGTTATTAAACATGTACATATAAAATAATTATCCAAAGCAATCTAATGCATAAATTTGGGGTTCTAATGGAGCATTTTTATTTTTTATAAATTTATTATTTGGGAAAAAAACAGCATCATATTAATTTGTCCTCATTTTAAAAGAGGCGTATAAATTTCTTAAAACTTCATTTCTCTCTGAGGCTCCCCCTAGTGTCCTTAACTGGATATAGACAGTAATATAGATAAACTTGGAATTGATGTATTCAACAATGAATTAGAAAGGATCAAAGGGATCCAAGTGCTGCTTTAAGATATTCTTTACCCAACCTCACTACTTTTTTATAAAGCATTCAGGATAATATCAAAATGAGAGTGGCAATTAGAAAAAAAATTAACCCTCTACTGCAAAAGTATACACCTCAAGCATCTTAAATATATTTATGGCAATAGGTATATTCGCATGGTCATTGAGGAGTTTTGTGTAAGTTGTAGTTTGTAGCTGGCGTGTTTTAACCATAATTATACATGTAATTTAAAAGACTAGTTTCAAGTTCTTCAATTTTGAAGTGGCTGTGATACTTATTGGAAGGATCTTTCAGGATTTAGATCCATCCATCAATGGCTTGGGTTTTAAGAGATTAGGTTTAGTTCTAAGTCTTGTGTCCCTTCCTTCTAGACCAGTGCTATCCAATAGAAATGTAATGTGAGCCACATATATAACTTCAAATTTTGTTGGTCATATTAAAAAGAATAGAAACAGCTCATTTAATTTAATGATATTTTACTTAGCCCAATATTTTAAAAAATTTAAATTATGGTACATATTTTATACTTACAGCACTTTTCAATTCACACAAGCCACAATTCAGGTGCTTAATAGTCACATGTGGCTTGTGGCTACCATATTGTACAACATAGTACTAATCATATGGGTTATTTCCTCTTATGTGCTGTTGGGTTGAAAGGGCAATTTCAAGCGCTTGTCATGGACTGTGAGAAGATATATTACTTCAGGTTGAAAGTACACTTATTAAAACAGGAGAACCATTCACAGATGCAAAGAAATGGCCACAGGTTTTAGTGGCTTTGTCAGACTGAAAGTGCCGCTAGAGAGCAGCCAGGATAATCAACTCAGAGGCTAGTGTTCAGATGGTTAGAGAACATGCATTTTGACAAGACTCACCCTGTGACTTCAGCGGTCTTTAAATCAGCTTTATAACTTTGCAGAACTGAGAGTCTGCTTCATTTTAAGTTACTAAGCCCCAATACATGATACAATTGCCCCTTTATCTGCCACCAAACTAGGGAGGGTGGTAGAAGGACTTCCTTCAGCTTTTAAAAATGCCTGCCTCTAAAACAGCTTCCCTGCCCTGACTGCCATTGTGTAACACCTATGTGAAATCATATTCTTTATTTCTTTACTTTTTATTGCTTTTCTCCACTTAATGTGAGCTCCACAATATTAAGGACTTTCCTTCACTTTCCCATTTGCTGCTGTATTTCTAATGCATGTAGTGAGTGGCACATAGACAGCCAATTGAATAAATGAATTATTTTTTAAAAAATCTGAATGAGTTCTTTCCACATTAGAAAATATTTTTCTCCAGGTCATTCCTTTAAAACACAGTTTGTACTAGTTCTCTCTTTATATCTTTCTTCAGCTGTTGTGTGGTGGACAAAGCATAGGGTACATCGTGAAGATGTTCATCCCTCCCTACCCACTTCTGCTGGGCAATTCCATGTAATTCATGTCCTGGCCAACTTAGTTACTGAAGGGAGTTGACTGACTTTACTTACTTCACAGATCTGTTGGAATGATTATAGTATGTAATATTTATAAAATTAAGTGCGTGTGTGTGAGTGTGAAATCATGCATGGATATTAGATAGAAAAGATCCTTCCTTCCTCCTTCAAAGTTTACCCATCTACAAGGTCAAGCCCATTTCCAGATTACATTTGATCTTTATATTTCCAAGATCCTATATATATAGCTGTATGAGTCATTTAGAATCTTAAATATACAAGTTTGCAACAATATGTGACTGTTATGTATGGATGTTATTACCAACTTGTAAGAAAATCCTGTTAGGCATAATTCAGGGCCATGATTAAAGGAAGAATCAGATAAATTCCCATTTAGTGGACTTGTTTCTGCATTTCAAACAGTGTCCTCTAACTTGTTCTGTGTGATTTAGAATGTTAATGTTCTTATCAGTATACTTACAAAAGTCTCATAGAGTACAGATTAAGCAACAATAATTTCCATAGCTGCTTATATAATTATTATCTTTAAATTTAAAATATCTATAAAGCTTCTTTGAAAAGCATGTCAAAAAGAATATAAGAATATAATATTTAACAAAGACATTTTTAATATGGATTATTCTGATTTTTAAAAACATACCATGGAAAATGTTATGAGTAATATTTAAGGTAAAGATACATGCATAGAGGCATTTTATTTGATATATATGTAAAACTTTGAGTTGAAAATGTACTTTGACATTATGTAAGTATCAATTGAATGGGTAAAAATTGCTAGTAACAAATTTTTACTAAGTCATCTACTTTCATAGTGAATTTTATTTTATCCAAGTGATATCCTTTATCATTATATAAGGCCTTTATCCTTATATAAGGCCTTTTAGAATGTAAAAAGTACTTATTGTCTTTGTGGTGGTTTACATTAAAATATATCAGGACAAACAGAATGAAACTGACAGATGTTGGAGTTCCAAATTATCTGAGGTCAGTTTCTAACATTTAGGTAAATAAATATTTTTAAAATTTTAACATAATTTCTCTGAACAGTTAGTTCAAGACTAGCTTAGGAATCTCGACTTTAACAACACCCATCTAAACACTAATAATGTATAACATACTTGAAATTTGCTAAGAGAGTAGATCTTAAGTATTCTCACATCAGAAAAAGTAACTATGTGAAGAGGTAGGTATGTTAATTAGTTTGATTGTGGTAATCATTACACAATGCATCTGTACATCAAAACGTCATTCTGTATACCTTGAATCTATGCAAATTTTGTCAATTATACCTCAATAAAGCTGAAAAAAATTTAAAATAAAGTAAATAAAAAATAAACACTTGTCCTAGGCACTTTAGAGCATTGAAGTGCACAGAGACATATGTAACAATCCTTTAAAAAACAATATCCTCTATATAGCCCTCAAATGGGGAGAAGTGTGATATTAAAATAAGTTATTATCATTTACCTAGATAATTAGTGCTGAACTACAATAATATCTAAATTCTTTAAGCCATTTTTGCTCAACTGTTCAATTACAATAATCTTTAAGAATATTCTACTAATACAACAGCTCTTCAGTATTAAAACCATTTCAGTATCAAATCCAAGAGCCAGTCAACACAACCTAACAACCCAGAAGTATAGTCCCCAAAACTGAAACATATGATTCACTACTACTCACAGTATCAACCCACATCTAGAAGTTTCTTCAAAAATGTAGTTGTGATATATTCAAATACAGTAAATTTAATGTGGCTAAAAAATTCTTTATCCTCCACCTTTAGGTAGACAATAGGAGGATCTCAGGAGAGTAGCAATACAGAGTATGTCCAAGGAAATGGCAAAACATGTAGGTATATGATTAATAGTACATGCCCATGTATGGTAAAATACCTTGGATATTGAAAAGAACTATATAACTTCTAAGTAGCAAGTTCCTTTGTATTACAAATGGCAATTTTTAGCCTGTATGTGCCACTGAGCTTAATGGAAGTAACCAAAATTTTAGAGTTTATATTCTTACTCAAACTTCAGATAAAAGTCAAAAACAAAAGTTGTCAGACAAATGTATGCTAATGTTATTTTAACAAGTAATTGAACTTGAAATCAGTCTCCCAACCATACTTATGCAAAATCCTGAATCCTTAACAGTCTTTGTTGATATTAAATGCTGACATTTAGTATAGGTGCAGATTTTGACAAGACTAATAATACTATTTATACGTGTAATTATTTAAATTACCCATACTGCCTCAGTTTAATTGTGTTCACTAAATTGGCATGCATAATTTATAACATCAGTTCTGTCAACCATCAATCTACATTTCAGATAGCAATACATCAACTAAATGACAGGGAAAGATGTTTGAGTTGATTCAGAAAAGAACTTCAACTTTTGAGTTGAGAGTTTGTATCATGTTTATGTACCCAAGGGATATATAGACTTTTGGTGATGTTTGTAGAAATCTCTCCAAGACTCTTTGAAAAAGATCATAACTATGGTAATGTGAGAAAAATAGTGCATAGGATAAGGGCTGGAAGTCTGTTTTTATTTGTTAGGACCATCAACAACTTGGGAAGTCCTGTAGAGTTTGTAGAGCTTATAGACACGTTCTTCAAATAATGTTTTTAAATATTCAAAATAGAACACCTTTAGGCAATTATATGTATATATATTTTTGTATGTACATATCTATATACTGGTATGTACATTTGTATATACTGGTATGTACATGTGCACATTTATGTATATTTATAATAATACAATATATATTCTATATCGTATATGGAAAATAATAAAATATAATATTATAATATAATAACCGTAATATAAAATACCAGTAATGTCTAAGCCATAGATACACCTAATAGTACTGTAGCTTGTTGTCTACTTTAATAGATGTTAGTGCAAATAAAGATGAGTTTTCCCCTCTCCAATAACACAACCGCCCTGAATTCTATCTATAGACTCCTCAGGTGTTGTGGACCCAGGTTAAGAACTTCTGCCAAGAGTAAGCCTTGTATTTCAATCAATCTACTTTGACTTTCTTTTCCTTGAGAGCCAGGCTATCAACTTATTTTTTAAGAAATAAGAAGCTAATCATTGTGCATTTTTTTCAGCATATACCAGGCAAACTAATCGGAAACTTTTTCCCCAACCCGATAATGCAGAAAAATGTTTAAGAACCATATTCAAATGTGATTTTTCTTTTAATTTTATTTTTACTTTTTTAGTGATCCACATTTGAACTCTCTGCGTGAGCATGTTCTGGAAATTTTAAGTGTCCTGGAATTCATGGTATTAATCAAAATGCCGGGCTATGAAATATAAGGATTTAGCTATACAAATCTTATTACAGAGAGCTTGGTTCACTACAATATTAATGCCATTTTTGTATTTATACATGGAGAATTCAGTCATCAGTTAATAGCTTAGGACATGCTGTAAATATTTTTTATAGGAAGATGTCAAATTTTTATGGAGTAGATTCAAACACAATGAGAACATTTCTGTTAAAAAAAAAAAATAAGCTAAGGAAAACTGCAAAAATACCAGTATACTTTAATTTTCCTACTGCTACTTCTCTTAGATTAAGTTAATTGCAAGATGGAATAGAAAATGTGTCCTTCAAATATTAAATATGATGTCAGGACATACCAGTATAGGGTTGTTTTTTCAGTACATATAATTTGTACTTTTTAGCCAGTTTCCTATGACCCTCAAGAGAGCACATTTCTGATGAGAGTAACCTTCACCTAACCAAGACCTGCTCTCACTAAGAAACTTGCTTAGAGAGATGCTCACAAGTAATATCAAAATAGATTAAAAGATTTCATTCATAAATATATGCCATCTTGTTCATACTGAATATTTATGAAAGTCACTCTTAACATGATTTTAGAGATCAAATGTAATTCTCAGTAATGACTTTGAGATATAAACAAGATCAACATTAAAACAAAATTTTATCAAAATACCAGAAAAAATATGCCTCCAGACACTTTCTGTATTAGTTTCCTATCACTATAAAAAAGTACCACAAAATTGGTGGCTTTAAACAGCACCCATTTATTATTTCACAGGTCTAAAAGTTGGAAGTCTGAGTTTAGATTCATGAGGCTTTCTACTCAGTATTCACTACTCAGTAAATACTCAGGGTTTCACACTCAAAGTATCTGGCCACTCAGAGATGTATTCTGGATGCTCTGAAAAAGAATCCACTTCCCAAGTCGTGCTTGCTAGAATTCAGTTCCTTGTGAGTATAGAACTGAGTTCACATTTTCTTCACTGTTACCAACCAAGAGGAAAAAAAGATGTTGAAAATCTTTTATATGAACTTGCTAATTCCCTCAACAAACACTTATTAAATAATACCTTACAACAAGCATTATGCCTAGCATTGTAGCAGCACTAGCAAACAGCACAAGCACTGCTTTGACAAAGACGAGTTTACAAATGAATCCAGTCACAAATCTGAGCAATAAACTCAGCTAGTAAAACAGCTGACCATATTTCACCATTCATTTATTGTGAAACCCCTAGTACCATTCACTGTGCTGGATGGTGAAAAGACACAGTTTCTAACTTTTTAGTTCCATTTTTTAAAAATGGAACTATGGCTGTTTTCCAGCAGTTCATCATCAAAGTGAACAATATGTTTTATTGTGTGTGTGTGTGACATTAAGAATGCTGTAATCACAGCCTTCTTTCCAGAGCTGTTGGATTTAATCATTGATAGATCATCAGATTGGCTAATGACCTAGAAAAGGACATAGAAATATTCCAAGCATGCTTAAAAAAATGAGACCATCAGTTCAGATCTGAGAGGTCTTCTGAAACGGCTGCATTTAAGGTGCCAGGATCTTGACGGCATCTCCAAGAAATTGGAAAATGATTCTTACATACTAATAATCTGATCAGATAACTGAATGTGCTGTTAACCACTTTGAAATGGATGAGCAGAACATGCAAATTATATACAGCAAGAGCTATTGATCAGCATGCTAGCTAACTAATGGTTTTCAGAAATTAAGTGGTTTCATCATGACTTTTCAGAATTAAAACACTTATTTGGATATTATAAAAAATTAATGTACTTTATCATCTGGTATTTTTTTAGAAACAATAGTGAAAAGAAATACGATGTTTAAGGATGTACACATGAATTACAGAACTTAAAACGTGTTGAATTGCTGTCTTCTTTTAACTGTTCTTTATGACTGCTTAATGTTTGCTTTTTATATATTTGAAGACATTTTACTAGATATTTTGAATTATGTTTGAACGCAATTATATAGTGGCAGCTATTGTAATTTTTAAATGTATAGAAATAAAAATATAGGGCTCAGAAATTAAACTTCCTCATTTTTCATAAAAATATATATTTAAAAAGGAAAGGTGGGAAGAGATGGAATAATACTGATATTGTTAAGAAAGCAGCATGTTATCACAGAGGAAAATGTGTTGTAAACATTTTATCAGAAATCTTACAGTAAAGTAGTAGCATAGTTTGATCCTATCAAATCATTTAAGTTTAGAATGGGGAGAATACTTAAAGCACATCCATTGTAAGCACACTTAAGAACATTTAGATCCTGTTTCCAGGAAGAATAAGCCAATATAGTAAGAGACATTTTTTCTTAAGGTTGCAGAGGTATTTGAGAGTGGAATAATATCAAAAATCTGGTTTATAATTCCTGAAGGACCCTATCCACAATATTATCATCAACCATTCCTCTGGTGACTTTCTATTCCCTTCTTTTACTTTACTTTTAATCATAATTACTAATTGTTTATTCGAGTGAATTTTTTCTACTATCTCCTCTGCCACCATTAGAATATAAACTCCATGAGGGCAGAAAAATGCTTAGTGTAGAGTTGGAGCTCAATCAGTCAAAAATTTTATTTATTCGATGAATGAATAAATGATGTTTCCAACTTTGCTTTGAGTTGGATATTGCTAACTTTTACAGATGAAAAACCCAGAGAGATAGTTAAAAAGTGGCCAAGCTATTTTTCAGTGGAAAAAATAGCCACAGAATAATAATTATAATATAGCCATAGACTAACTATTTATGTTCACCCAAAACTCATATGTAGAAGCCTAAATTCATAGTACAATGGTATTTGGAGGTGGGACCTTGGGAAGTAATTAGATCATGAGGGTGAAGCTGTCATGAATGGGATTAGTACCTTTATAAAATGAGACTTCAGAGAGATGATCTTTCTCTTTCTCTACCACATGAGACTATAATGAAAAAAGAGCAGTCAGCAAGGTTTCCTCATCAAACACTAGATATGTAGGCGCCTTAATCTTAGACTTTCCAGCCTCCAAAACTATGAGAAATTTTTGTTAAGTCACCCAGTCTATGATAGTCATAGCAGCCCAAACTGACTAAGACAGAATACAACTTATGTGAGGAAAATCTATAAACATATTTCTATATATACATAAAAAAATGTTTTGGGGAACACAAACTGGGAAAGTATTTACAATATGATGTGTGCATCTAAAATGGGCATTATATATCATGTATATCATTTTTATATAGGAATAAATTCTTCGCAAAAACTATATTTGAATTTTGTTATTTATCAAATAATAGCATCCATTTCAAGATTTACATTTGTACCTATGTGACTCCAAGACTAGTGAAGAACAGACCATTCAAAGAAAAAAAATTATGTAATATTTTTGTTAATAATAGTATCACAAATGTTTAGTTAAAACAAACAACATTTAAAGATTATATGTGAATGATATCATGTTAAGTTAAATAAAATTTATGTATCATACATAAAGTTCAAGCTACTGATGAACAATTTTTGGTAAAATTATTTCTGCTTATGAATGTAGGAATTCTAAATATGAATCAAAATATAATGTTGCGGGCCGGCCCGGTGGCGCACTGGATAGTGCGCCGCTTGGGAAGCGCGACGGCGCTCCCGCCCGAGGGTTCGGATCACACGCACCCAAAAAAAGCTAGTAGGGAAACTTGCCAGAATTTGAACCCAGATCTGCCAAAACTCCAAAGTCAGACCATAATTGTGTCTCCCAGTGTGTAAATATCTATCAAATACTTTGTGCACATGTGTGAACATGCCAAACTTTGAATGATTTAAGTATAACCTGTATTTTAATACTTAGGACAGCATCATAAAATTAATTTCTAAATGAATATTGAAATTTATCCAGTTTCTATGTTTAGCAATTGGTGTTAATTTACCTCTCATAAGTGCTAGAAAGGTTCTACAATACCTCCTCCAGCCCTTTGGAGCAATATTAACATAAAGGAACCCAAAGAAACACACTACACAGATTTTTGTGAACCATATCCTGCAACTTTGGATAATCCATTCGAAATTTAGCAATTTAGTACCAGTCATCTCTCCATATGTCTCTGAGCCACACAGTCCATTTATCTTTTGAATGTTTAGTACATCAAACCACAAAGGCACTAACTATGTTCTGTAATTATGAGGAGGCAGTTCAGGTTGATAATGAGCTTTAACATACTGGCTGCTGTAATATACACAAAGCTTGCCTTCAAAGCCAAAGCATAGGTTCTGGCAGTGAATGTTTATTTCTTGAAAGTGTTTGGGGAATAAAAGATGCATTGTTTCAAGATTAAAAGAGAAAAATAAGGCCCTGTTGTAATGAGTGTTTATATACAGAAGGCAACTATAAACCTGAGAATAAGTACAAAAAAAAACCTTGTATTTATTTTTAATCTCTTTTAGAATGGTAGAATTTTCATATGCTTATGGGGTGTTCCATTATCAAAAATCTTAGTGGAAAGTAGATTAAAATGGGACAATGCTTAGAGTATTATTGTGTGAGTACAATCAATGGTACCAGTATCATCATAAGTGATCAGAGAGAAAAACATGTTAAATATAGACTATGCAGAGCAGCCCATGTAGGAATCAGGAAAGACACTTGGCAATCCAGTGAGAGGTGCTTTGAACATTGAAAGGAATGGAGGACTTTGGCAGCAGGTAGAACCATCACTGGCATTTACTGACTAGACAAGTGGGAGACGAGTCCTTCCACTTTCTGAGCCTTGGTTTCATCATGTGTTAAATGCAGGTAAAGATCACAAGCTGAGAAAACACAGATGGCCCTCTAAACAAATTTTTTCTTCACTTTCATTGGTGCTTGACTGAAATTTCTAGACAATCAACAGAATGTGGTCAGAGTACCACAGACTGTCTTTAATTACAGCATTCTGGTATCCCTTAGCCCTCCTGGATTAAGTGCTCTACCTTCATAAAAGAAAGATACGATCTGCTCGTGCATTCACTGTGGTGGCCCATTAATAAAGATGGTGTAGGAGACATCGCTTTTAGCAGTTATCATTATAATACCAAATACTGTATATTAGCAAATTTCTGCTTATGGCTTTATTGACATATCAATTTAAAAGA
This sequence comes from Galeopterus variegatus, assembly GCF_000696425.1. Lineage (NCBI taxonomy): Eukaryota > Metazoa > Chordata > Mammalia > Dermoptera > Cynocephalidae > Galeopterus > Galeopterus variegatus. The sequence continues at coordinate 16,022 of NW_007743996.1, forward strand.
CGTGCTCTAAATAAAAATGTAACAAAAGTGTTTAAAGCCCTTTGTCAACTTGGTACTAAGTTTATCTGTATTATATCAGTGGATAAAAATATTTATATTAAAATTTATATTGAAATGGTTTAGCCCACAAATGGTGCAAGAGCAATTGGACATCCACAGGAGAATAATTAAATCAATCTCAAACCTTATACAAACGTTGAGTCAAATGGTAAGATTTCAAAAAATGTAAAACTATTAAATATTTAGGAAAAAAAAAGAAATTTTTCAGGATCCAGGATAAGGCAAATTTCTTTAGAAGTGAAACAAAAGAACAGTCCATAAAATAAAAA
>NW_007743996.1:17456-17659 GCF_000696425.1 Galeopterus variegatus
GTAAAAACGGTACAGCCACTCTGCAAAAGTTTGGCAGTTTTCTACACAACGTGCAATTACCGAATGACCTAGCTATTGCACTCCTGGGCTTTTATACCAGAGAAATGAAAACATACTCACATAAAAACTTGCACATGAATAATTACGGTTTATTCATAATAGCCCCGAACTAGGAATAACTCAGATGTCCTTCAATGGGTTAA
>NW_007743997.1:0-1657 GCF_000696425.1 Galeopterus variegatus
ATTTGGGTCTTGTTGAATTTGAAGCCACTATGGATACAGTAAGTGGAGAAGTTTCTGAAACTAAAGACAGAGTTCCAGGTAGAGATGTGAACTTGAGAGAAATCAACACACAGCAAGAAAATGAAATCACAGTGTGTGATTGTAAAATCACAATGTGTAACTAGAGGTAGAACAGTGAGAATGCCTACGATAGAAATCTATAATAGTGATTCTCAAATTTGGCATACTCTGTATTCAACCGAGCAATTTAAGAAAATAAATTGAATCTTGTGTCTCTCCTCCAGATACTCTGATTTAATTAGTATAGAGTATGACCTGGGCATCATGATATCAAAATACTACACAGATTATTCAAATATGCAGCAAAATTTAATAACTTCTTTCCTTAAAAAAATATTAACACTTAAGGAAAAACAGAAGATGTGCTCACAAAGGAGTCTGAGAAGGAATAGGAAATGTCATAAGAGAAAATCTAGGATACAGTAGTGTTATGAACCATATTTGCATATAACAGACCTTAAAAAATAAACACCTGGGTTCGAGTTCTGGATTTCTCATGTTTTCAAAAGAACTGGATTTCAGAATGTGTTTATTTGAGTAACCTAAAGCAACTCACTAGATAAGAAGCTCAATAATCTGTAAAATACGAGTGATAATACATTCCATTGCACCTAATCACTGTAAAGTTAGTCAGATATCTGGCAGTACCTTGCAAACAATAATTTTACACCACTCCTAAGTGAGGTACTTAAAGTCAAATTATATTTTATTCCTTACTTCCTACATCTCTAACTTTCACTCGAAAAATAAGACCTGTGTTTGTGAAAAACAACTCAGGAAACTGAAATTTTGGATGAATATAAACGACAGAAAGTTGTTAGAGTTTCCTTTCAATCCCAGGAGCATAACTTCATCTTTGCTATAACTGTTACAGATGTTCTGTTAATCATGTTTCTGATTAAATTGGCAGTTAACAGCAACCAAAGACAGTCTTGGCAGAAGCAGTTAATCCTTTTCTCACCATTGAACTTGTAACCAGAAAATAAGAAAATTTTATGGAGTAATGGCAAACAGAGCCATCACGGTTCATTCCTAGTAGAAGTTCAGACTACACACTGGTAAGAGTATACAATTTTTTTTCCTTCCAGAAACTTTCTGCCAAGTCCAGCCTGGGACAGAAGCATTAGGAGACACTTATTGAACCACTTTAAATGTAGATTGACAAAAAAAGATAAATACACCATGGGGAATAGCCCTGCCTAGTGAAAAGATTAAAAGGGTGACTTAACAGGTTATTTACAACTCTAATTTCTATGGCTCCACTGGAATTGGGAGTAGTGAAGTGATCTTGGCTGTTCTGATTAGAACACTTACTGAGAGCAAGCAATTAAATCCCAAGTGAATCAATAAGTAGCTAGCAGTTTAAAGGCAGTAAAATAGGTAGAGGCTTGCATCACCATCTAAATATTAGATACCAAGGAAGGAAAGGTAATGTAGCTGCATGAGCATATCTGGAGGGTACATCTAAATTCTAATGCTTTGACCTTCCAAATTAGACTTAAAACAAATCCTGAAATGAAGTTAACAGGACTTGCACCCAGATAAACTAAAGAATTATGTCATGCTGAGATTTATATGGTGAAGCATTTTACACTTT
>NW_007743997.1:2564-16251 GCF_000696425.1 Galeopterus variegatus
TAATAAGCTCTGTTTTTCTACCTTTCAATAAATTTGAATTCTTGAAAAATAACATATATTTCATATTAAAATACAAAATAGAAATTGTGTAGACAATTGTGTAGACCACACAAATCTATCATTAAAATTACATGAGTGGGAGACAATTTTTGCAAACCATGAATTCACATATAGAATATATGAAGAACTTCAAACTCAACACTAAAAACAAACAAACAAACAAACAAACAGAAAAACAATTCAATTAGAAAATGGGCAAAAGGCATGAACAGGTAATTGAATAAAGAGGATATACAGATGGCAAATAAGCACATGAAAAGACATTCAACATTAGTCCTCAGGGATATGTAAATTATAACTATTATATAATATTACTACATATGTCTCAGAACCCCTAATCCAAAATATATAAGAAACTGAAAAAACTCAATAATAAGAAAATGAATAACTTGATTAAAAAATGTTCAAAACTTGAGCAAACACTAATCATGATAAGACACACAGGCCCCCTCTGCCCAGAAGCAGCCAAGAGAGCACCGTGGGGTACTAGAAAAGGAGCTGAGGGCAGCAGCATTTCCCTGGAAGCAGGCAAGAGGGCATCCCAAAAACACAACTTCTGCACAGGTGGCCCACCACAGCCACTGCAACAGCCATGGCTGCTGAAAAAGCAGCTCAACACCACAGCAGCAGCCACAACCAATGTGCAGGTAGCTTGTCAGACACTCAACTTCATTGACACAAGGAAAATCATCAGCAGAGACCAGAAAAGGAGAGGACATCTTTTTCCTCAAAGCCCACTACAGAGTAAGAGAAGAAACAACTCCTCTACCAGATGACCAGATATTAACATAGAGATACTATAAATATGAAAACCCAAGAAAATATGATATCTCCAAAAGAATACAGTAATTTTTAAATACCAGACCCTATAGAGCAGGAAATCCTTGAAATGAGTGAAAAGGAATTCTGAGCACCATCTTTGGAAACAAAATGAGATATGAAAGGACTTAGACAACATAATGAAACAATAAAAAGAAATCCAGGGTATGAAGGAAGAAATTTACAAAGAATTCTTTAAAAAGAATGTAGCAGAACTCATGAAACTGAAAGATTCACTCAATGAAATGAAAAAGACAACTGAGAGCTTAAGCAGCATGCTAGAACAAACAGAAGAAATAATTTCTGATCCTGAAGATAGTCTTTTAGAAATAACCAAGTGGTCAGAAAAAAAAAAAAAAAAAAAGGAAAAACGAATTTTAAAAAATGAAGAAAATGTAAGAGAGCTAGCAGACAACTTTAAGCACACAAACATTCAAATCATGGGTGCACCTGTAGAAGGGGAGAAAAAAGGAAAAGGCATGGAAAGCCTATTTGGTTAAATAATAATGGAAAACTTCCCAGTAACATGGACCTTCAGATCCAGGAGTCTTAAATATCCTCAAACATACTCAACCCCAAAAGATCCTCTCCAAAACACATTATAGTCAAACTGACAAAGCTCAAAGACAAAAAGAGAATCCTAGAAGCAGCAAGAGAAAAGCATTAAGTCACCTATAAGGGAGCCCCTAGCAGACTAACAGCAGGCGTCTCAACAGAAACTCTACAGGCTAGAAGGAAATGAGATGATATACTCAAATACTAAAAGAAAAAAAAAAACAAAAACCCTGACAGTGATGAATACTATACCCAACAAAGCTATCCTTCAGAAAAGAGGAAAAAATAGTGTATTTTCCAGACAGACAAAAACTGCAGGAGTCCACAACCACATGATGAGCCCTACAAGAAAGTCTCAAGGAAGTCNCCAAGTGGTCAGAAAAAAAAAAAAAAAAAGGAGAAAAGAATTATAAAAAATGAAGAAAATGTAAGAGAGCTAGCAGACAACCTTAAGCACACAAACATTCAAATCATGGGTGCACCTGTAGAAGGGGAGAAAAAAGGAAAAGGCATGGAAAGCTTATTTGGTTAAATAATAATGGAAAACTTCCCAGTAACATGGACCTTCAGATCCAGGAGTCTCAAATATCCTCAAACATACTCAACCCCAAAAGATCCTCTCCAAAACACATTATAGTCAAACTGACAAAGCTCAAAGACAAAGAGAGAATCCTAAAAGCAGCAAGAGAAAAGCATTAAGTCACCTATAAGGGAGCTCCTAGCAGACTAACAGCAGGCGTCTCAACAGAAAATCTACAGGCTAGAAGGAAATGAGATGATATACTCAAATACTAAAAGAAAAAAAAAAAAAACCCTGACAGTGGTGAATACTATACCCAACAAAGCTATCCTTCAGAAAAGAGGAAAAAATAGTGTATTTTCCAGACAAACAAAAACTGCAGGAGTCCACAACCACATGATGAGCCCTACAAGAAAGTCTCAAGGAAGTCGTCCATCTGGAATGTGAAAAATGATAATCACTATCAGAAATACACAAGAAAGAGCAAAAACCACTAATTAAGCAAAAATAAAAGCTAGACAGAGAACAAAAGTAAATCTTATTAACACAAAAAGCCATAGTGATAATGAAATAATGCCACTGCTTTAATTCTAATTTTAGTAATTTTGATCCCCTCTCTTTTCCCAGTCAGTCTAGAAAAAAATTTGCAAATTTTGTTCATCTTTTTAAAGAATCAACTTTAGGTTTTGTTAATTTTCCCTATTTTTAAAAATTCCCTATTTCATGTTTCTGTTGTAACTTTCTTATTTCCTACTTATATTTCTCTTGGTTTAGTTTACTATTCTTTTACTATTTCTTAGGATAAAAGTTTACATTACTGAATTGAGATTTTTCTTATTTTAAATATAGGTGTCACAAGCATAAATTTTCCTGTAATCACTGTATGATCCCTGCATTCAATAAATTTTGATATGCTGTACTTTTATTTTTATCTCAAAGTACTTTCTAATTTCCCTGTGATATTTCTATTCACCCACTGTTTATTTAAGACAGCATTGTTTAAGTTCCACACATTTGTGTGTTTTCTAAATTTTCTTCTGTTACTGTAGTCAGAGAACATATTTTCTATGATCTTAGACTTTATAAATGTATTAAAACTAGTTTTGTGGCTAAAAATAAAAAAAAAATAAATTAAATTAAAAAGAGACACACAAATGACCAATGAAAAAATGTTTTGTTGTTCCTTAACAACTGTTCTTTTCCACAGAGATAGAATTGCCTGGGAAAAAAAATAAACAGCCAATGTATTAACTGTGTTTCCCAGTTCCCTTGCATTCAGCTGAGGCCGTAGGAACAAGTTCTACTGGAGTGATGAATGTGGAAGTGTAGGTGTAGTAGCTTCTGGTAAACTCCCTTAAAGGATGATGGATTCATTCTTTTCCTTTTTCTGGCTTTAGCCCTTCTTGCACTGTCTCCATTGTGCTGCTTGGAATGCTGGATACCACCTTATTGAACTATAAGTACAAAAACCATCATCTGAAGATGGAAAAAGTGGAGAACTCAATGGAGACTGAACTCCATACTTCCAAAATTTTATGGAAGAAATAAATAATATTCTTTCTTGTTTAAGACACTATATTTTGAGGATTTTCTGTCACTTTCTGCCAAATTTAAGTTTTTCTCATTCAGGTAACCACCTGTTATGGTTTGAATGTTTGTGTCTCCTCCAAACTTAATCCCTAATGCAACATCATTAAGAGATAGGGCCTTTGGCAGGTGATGAGACCATTAGAGATCTGCCCTCAAGAATAGATCAGTGCCGTATAAAAGGGTTTGATGGGGTGAATTTGACCCTTCCATCTCTCATGCCATGTGAGGACACAGCATTCATTCCCTGCAAAGGATGCAGCAACAAGGCACCATCTTGGAAGCAGAGAGGACCTTCCCAGATACTAAGTGTCAGTCAGTACCTTGATCTTGGACTTCCCAAACTCCATAAATTATCTAGTCTGTAGTATTTTGTTATAGAAGCACAAATAGACTAAGACACAACCTAATGTCATAATTCCTTTCATTAAAACTGAGATTTCACCCCCCCTTTTTTTTTTACTTAAAGGAAAAAAGAAATGTGACATCTATACAGAGAAATAAACCCTTGAAAAGTTGTAAACTTCTGTTCTGCTCATTTTAATTATTTACTTGGTGGTAGACTATAGGAGTCTAAATAGAACAAGTACATTTTCAAATATTTTCCTCCTTGAAGTTTATTATTAAATAGATAAAAGTTATGGGAGGGAATAGTAATATGATATTACATAGTAATGTAACACTTCAAAGTAAATATAGAATGTTACCAAAAGAAGTACATTCATAAACATTTTATTGTATATAATTTATCAACATGTTTTTGAGTACCCGAGTTGGAATTGAGAATACTTGTCATCTATTTTTTTTTTTCCTGACAATAGTGATATTTTAAATAGATACTCAAAACCAGCATGTAGAAATGCAATTCATTCTTAAGAAGTTTTATATACAAATATATTAGGTTTGGTATAGAATTAAAGAAAAAACAGCTGAGTAAAGTAATTTAATACATATGGATTTAACATTATGAATAGGCGAATAAGTAAAACAAATCCAGAAATGCAAAATATTCAGAATGACCTGGGAAAAAAAACATGGATCTAGATTAAAAAACTATCTGAACATGGGCCTAACTGATCTTCAGGGAGATTGAGATTTGTAGACGGATTTTTGCTTCAATATTGTTTTCCACACAGTGCAAAATTTATAGATAATGCCATTAAAATTAAAAATCTACAATAATATTATGAAAAAATTATTAGAAAATTGAAATGAGTATCCTGATAATTCAAATTTCTTCCACTAAAAGAATCACATTACTTCTATTAAGATATTTTTCTTTTTTAGTATTTTTGGTATAATATTGTAAAATAAATCTCTGATGCCTTTAAATTAGGTTTCTCTTAAAGCAGATATTGCAACAAGGACTAGGTACAAGCAGTTTACCTACCATGTAATCTAAGGGATTCCAAGTGAAACCACAGTAAAAGTGAGATGGAGAAAAGCCAAGAACATCTCCTAACAATTAGATTATCATTGTGAGTAACGGGGCTTAATCACACTGGGTACCTTGTAAGTGACTATGTAGCACCCCTTCAAATTGTCCCACAAGAGGATGAGTATGCAGGTGAGGGTTGCCTCCAGAGACACCAATTTCCTCACTCTTCTAGGTTCCAACAAGCTCCTGTAGTAGTGCCTGAGAAAGCCCTCTCCCAAACTCCTAGCAGAGAACGTATATTGAATCTCAATATGTGAATAAACACCAAGATATACCATTGGACAATTTCAGAACTCTAGGGACAAAGAGAAAACAATAAAGAGCTTCTGGAAACAAAAACAAAATAAACAGGAGACATATAAATGACTGGGTAAGCTGGAATTTAGAATGTAATGCAGCAATAAGTTTCCTACATAAAATTTTGTAAGTAAACTATTTTTCAATAGCAACAACTACAAACCTGATATCTCCTATGCATTTATTTTCAGAAAGATTCTGGACCATATACTGCAATAGAATAGGTGAGTCCACCAAGACAATAATTAAATATGCAAAGCAAGAAAAATGAAATCAAATATTTAGAGATGGAAGATGGATCTCCCAAGATGCTGCTGAAGGAATTCTAGTCGTTGCAGTTGGGCAATGGGCCTAGAGACCAGAAAATTTCAATTGGAGCATGAGGACCTTCAGTTCCCATGTGGTATTAAGAAGAATTTGTTCAAGGAATCAGAATGCATTCTACGTATTCCAGGTAAGAAAGGTTTAAATAGAGGGGGGCTAACACATCTGTACATCGAAATTGGATAGGGATGTTCAGGAAAGGTAGACGAAGGCAGACCAGCTAGGGACCTCAGGAACAAAGAAGAACATGATGAATAGTCTCCTATTCTTTTTTTTTTTTTTTCATCTCACGTATACCAGACTTGAAACTGAAGAAGCTGACAACCTGTAAATGCCCATGGGTACAGACAAAGAAAACTCCAGCAAATGGCTGTTTTCTCCAGCCAAAGAACTAAGAAAGGAGCAATCTAGCAATACAGAAAACTTTTACACAATAACCACTCAACTCCAGGTAAACACCAAAACCAAACCAAAACAGCAATAAAAATTTGTAGCCCCGCTTTAACACATGTCAGCAAAGACTGAGCAGAAAGTTTTAATTTCCACCCTCACAAGACTGCTACAAGATGCCATAAAATTCCTGCCCTGCTAGTGGCAGGGAAGTTCAAATAGTGCATGAGACTTACATCATCATCATCAGGCTGTAACAAGTCCTGATATTCAGCAATGTCAATAAAAAATACATAATGAACATGGGCTTCCACTTCACCCAGCAATAAAAAAAGTGCTCCTCCCCTCCCAGGCTGGGGTAAAGTCAGAGGAGGTCTTCTGAAGAATCACAAATTTTACCATCACCTACAGGTAACAAGGCCACTCCCACCACAATGTGAGTGGAATCCATGGAATAAACCAGAACTCCAACACTCACCTAGCAGTAACGAAGCCCACTTCCCTTGGGTGTCAGTAGAAGTTGATTAAAGAACTTTGACTTCTATTTATATTCAATAATAATGAGATTTTACTAAATTATTTCTCATTGGAGAAGTGTCACAGAAAGCCAGCTAAAACACAAAGTTTAAAGAAAATTCAGTGTCCCATATCATAATGCAAAAGTGTCAATTTCTCTATGATAAATCACTTATTATACAAAATGTTAGGAAGATATCAAAGTATGAAGAAAGATGACCAATAGATGCAAACAAAGAGATGATATAGATTTTCAAATTATCTAAAAATATTTAAAGTATTTATAATAAACATGCTTCAGGAAGCAATTACAAGCATGCTTGAAATAAATAATAAAAGTAGAATGCATCAACAAAGAGATAAAACATCTCAACAGAAAAACAATACATATGTATATATGTTCTAATATAATATGTGTAAGTAAAATGAAAACTTTAGAGTAAAATATTAAATTACCAAAAAAAGTCATTGAATACACTCAATAGGAAAATGAAGATGAGAGAAAAGTGGGGACTAGAGGTAGAATAATAGAATAATAGAATTTACGCAATCTGAAAAACAGAGAAAAAATATACCAAAGAAATGTGCTTTAGGGACCTGTGAAAATACAGCAAATGATCTAACTTTTGTGTCATCAGAGACCTGAAAAAACAAGAGAAAAGACTTTGGCAGAAAAAAAAAAAAAAAGCTGAAGAAGCAAAAGAAGAAAACTTCCCCAAATTTGGCAAAGGAAATAAGTAAACATACAGATTCATAAAGCTGCATAAACAACAAAGATAAACCCAACTATATCCATGCAACCAAGACACATCATCATCCGACTTCTCAAATGATATATTAGCTATAAAGTAAAAAATCAATTTGAAGAAAAGCAATTTTTCTTCAGAAATAATAGAGGCCAGAAAAAATGGATACAATATTTTTTTAACTTATTAAAGTTTTTATTGAAAACTACTGATTGTATGTATTTATGGAGTACAGAGTTATATTTCTTTTTTGTTTTGTTTGTTTGTCTTTTTTTGTGTGTGACCAGTAAGGGGATCGCAACCCTTGGCTTGGTGTCGCCCGCACCGTGCTCAGCCAGTGAGCGCACCAGCCATCCTTATATAGGATCCGAACGCGCCGCTGCGCTCCCAGTGCCGCACTCTCCCGAGTGCGCCACGGGGCCGGCCCCAGAGTTATATTTCAATACATGTATATCGTATAACTTCGTATAATGTATGCTATACGAAGTTATTACGCATAAGTCCTCCACCTTTGTGGAGCTCACTTTCTTGGAAGATTTAAATTAATTGGCTAGAGACCCCCTCCGAGGTAAGTAAGCCATACAAGGCACTCCCAAGGTTTCTGTGAACTCCCAGATGTTTACAGCTTCTAGGTCACTTCTTTACATTCTCTGTTTCTGCTAAATACTCCTCCCATTCAGATTTCACCTTCTGCAGCTGTTTTCTTCTCTTTACCTCAAAATGACTTGAACTTAGAACACATGTAGTCAGTTCTTTCTGAAATATTTAATAAAGCCAAAGAACTGTAGTATTTAGTACCAAAGACAGAGGTTTTTCCAGCACTGTTAATTATACTTCTGTTTATTTAGGTCCTTCTCCCAGATTTAGAACTTTACGTTAATCTTGGAGACTGGCCCTTGGAGCATCGAAAAGTCAATGAAACCCCTGGCCCTATACCTATCATTTCATGGTGCGGCTCTCTGGATTCAAGAGATGTTATCCTTCCAACATATGACATCACGCACTCCACACTTGAAGGAATGAGGGGTGTTACAAGTGATCTCCTTTCTATTCAAGGAAATACAGGTAAATTAAGGTTAATTCTCTAAGAAAAAGTTTAGAGGCAAAAAAGGTGAAGGGTATGTTCAGTCAGAGAGAGTAAATGTATATGAGGGTACTTCAAAAGGTCCATGGAAAAAATGGAATTAAAAGATGATATGAATCTTTCCATGAACTTTTTGAAGACCTCTACCAGTGGGGCTCCAGTGGCAGCTTGATGGTTGTCATGGGGCTGGTTGTGGATGTCAAGGATGCATGGCTGAGGCCGTTGATCCCCCACTGTCCTGGCTCAAGAACCTGGGGTGCTTCTAATGGTGGCTGGGCGGTCACCACTGAGCTGCTTGAGAATGTTTGGGGTGGCATGATGAGGCCCTTGGCCACCTGCCTCCCCAGCTCAGGAGCCCATGACCCTTCCTGTGGCAGCTCAGTGGTTATTGCTGGGCTGGTTACAGATTTCAGGGGCATGTTTGAGGCCCGTGCCCCCCCCACCCCAGATTGAGAGCCTGGGGCATTTCATGCAGTGGCACAGTGGTCATCACTGGGCTAGGCGTGGTCATTAGTGAGGAGTGGCTGAGGCCCACAGCCCTACCTCCTCCCTAGCTTGGGAGCCCAGGGTGTTTCTGGTCTTTCTAGGTTTCATAGGTGTTCTTTGGTGGGGTTAAAACTTATCTAGTTAATATCAGACTTTGTCTCTGATCTGTGGTTATTTTTTTTCTTTCAATTTTGTGTTAGATTATTTGTTGTTCTCATCTCTTAAACTCTGCACTGGAACTACTAATTTATTGTCATTTGCTTACTTCTAAAAATGGGGGACCCTTCTGTGGAGACAAGAACTTAGGCCCTGTAGTTGAGCTAAATTGCTGCTTCATTGCTGCTTCCCTGAGGAAGGCTTTTTGTGCAGCTCAGGTTTTAATTATTGACCTTGTATGTATTTCCAGGTCTTGTGAGGTCCGGTACACCTGGGTTGTGTGGAAACTCTGGTCTGGACCTGAGTCTTTTCAGCAAACTGCACCCCCTACTCTATATTCCTGAGCAGTCTCCACTGAGTGGTCCTGTGCTGACTGGGGACAGATCAGTTGCCCATGCTCTGCTCCAATGTTCCCCTGATGGATCCATCTCCTCCACTGCTCACAAACCAAATACTTCCCATGGCGCAGGCTATGCACTGGTCTCTTGCAGTGACTTACCAACCTCTGAGTGGCTCCTTTCCTCAGTTGTCTGTGGCTCCTTGCTACTATATGTGTTTTTTGGGAAAATAGAATAATTTAATCAGGCCTGCTAGCCTTAGGTCTGGTTGCGGGTGGTGCAGCACATTCTTTGTAAACAAGTTATATGTGGGTGGAGTTAGTGTGCATGTGCAGTGCCACCACATGGCTGGAGATTTCTGCCTTGGGCGTCCACCCCATGCAGCCATGCTTTTGAACCTACAGCTCCAAGGACCGTTTTGCTGGTTACCTAGCTCATAGACCTGCATGTGAAGGGTTTGTGACCGGTCTGGACAACAGGCTTGAGGGGTCTGTGAGCTCCAGACCCAGTCCTAGCTCAACAATTGGCATAGTCGTAGCAGGATTCTGGGCAGGTACAGAAGCCAAAAGCCCTTGGAAGTACGAGGAAATGTGGCTACTTTTGAATATGCTCTGCCCTATGGCCACCTTCCCGTTGACCAGGATGTGGTTGCTGCTCACTGTTTTGCAAGACAGCATAGATCAGGCACTACAATGAAAAACCCCTTGGGATGGGGAGGAAATGTGTCTGTCCTTGAGCGTGGGTGCCTGGTCCCAATTTTCTGCTGACCAGAGCCTGGCTGCTGCTCGCTATGCTGCAAACTGATCAAGATCTGAAGAAGAAAGCAGAGTTGTTGGAAGTAAGGATGATAATCCTAGAGGATGATGTGCAGCACCTGGTGACTCCTGTCTCTCACACCAAGGAAGACAACCAACCCAGTGGTGAGTTAGCAGAAACCATGCGTCTCCAGGCATGACCTGTTGTGCATCAGAAAGTGAAGCACAGCGGCCTATGGGACCAGATGGACAACGGGTGGATGATCCACAGGTGACCTGGTTCACCACCTATGTCCTCTATACCCAGGTTGAACTGGTTGACTTGAGGAGACAGTTCAGGCAGAAACATGAGGAGACCCTGGCTGCTTGGCTGTTGCAGTTATGGGACTTAGCGGTGGATAGTATGATGTGCTCTAGTGAGGAGGCAGAGAGATTGGCCTCCATCACCATATACCCGTCCCTGAGGCAACGGCTGCAGAATAGCCACAGATATGCACAAGGGTGAGGTAATCACTCCTTAATGGAATGGGTGAGTGCAGCTGCCCAAACCGTGTGGGCAAATGCTNTAGGAAAATGAAGATGAGAGAAAAGTGGGGACTAGAGGTAGAATAATAGAATAATAGAATTTATGCAATCTGAAAAACAGAGAAAAAATATACCAAAGAAATGTGCTTTAGGGACCTGTGAAAATACAGCAAATGATCTAACTTTTGTGTCATCAGAGACCTGAAAGAACAAGAGAAAAGACTTTGGCAGAAAAAAAAAAAAAAAGCTGAAGTAGCAATAGAAGAAAACTTCCCCAAATTTGGCAAAGGAAATAAGTAAACATACAGATTCATAAAGCTGCATAAACAACAAAGATAAACCCAACTATATCCATGCAACCAAGACACATCATCATCCGACTTCTCAAATGATATACTAGCTATAAAGTAAAAAATCAATTTGAAGAAAAGCAATTTTTCTTCAGAAATAATAGAGGCCAGAAAAAATGGATACAATATTTTTTTAACTTATTAAAGTTTTTATTGAAAACTACTGATTGTATGTATTTATGGAGTACAGAGTTATATTTCTTTTAAAAAAATTTTTTCTCATTGTACACTATTGTGGGTTCAGGTAGTTTATTTCTTTTTTAAAATTTATTTATTAATACTATTATTTTTTACATTCTAAGATACAGTTGTGGAGCAGTTGGGGGGAGAGTGGGAGAAAGGAATGGGGAAGGAAATAGGGCGGAAGGAGTAAAAAGAAGAGGGGGCTGGGTTGAGGCCCATGGCACTGCCCTCATTCTGGTAGGGGAGATCAGTGGGGCTCCAGTGGCAGCTTGATGGTCGTCACGGGGCTGGTTGTGGATGTCAAGGATGCATGGCTGAGGCCGTTGGTCCCCCACTGTCCTGGCTCAAGAACCTAGGGTGCTTCTAGCGGCGGCTGGGCGGTCATCACTGAGCTGCTTGAGAATGTTTGGGGGGGCATGATGAGGCCCTTGGCCACCTGCTTCCCCAGCTCAGGAGCCCATGACCCTTCCTGTGGCAGCTCAGTGGTTATTGCTGGGCTGGTTACAGATTTCAGGGGCATGTTTGAGGCCCATGCCCCCCCACCACCCCAGATTGAGAGCCTGGGGCATTTCATGCAGTGGCACAGTGGTCATCACTGGGCTAGACATGGTCATTAGTGAGGAGTGGCTGAGGCCCACAGCCCTACCTCCTCCCTAGCTTGGGAGCCCAGGGTGTTTCTGGTCTTTCTAGGTTTCATAGGTGTTCTTTGGTTGGGTTAAAACTTATCTAGTTAATATCAGACTTTGTCTCTGATCTGTGGTTATTTTTTTTCTTTCAATTTTGTGTTAGATTATTTGCTGTTCTCATCTCTTAAACTCTGCACTGGAACTACTCATTTATTGTCATTTGCTTACTTCTAAAAATGGGGGACCCTTCTGTGGAGACAAGAACTTAGGCCCTGTAGTTGAGCTAAATTGCTGCTTCATTGCTGCTTCCCTGAGGAAGGCTTTTTGTGCAGCTCAGGTTTTAATTATTGACCTTGTATGTATTTCCAGGTCTTGTGAGGTCCGGTACACCTGGGTTGTGTGGAAACTCTGGTCTGGACCTGAGTCTTTTCAGCAAACTGCACCCCCTACTCTATATTCCTGAGCAGTCTCCACTGAGTGGTCCTGTGCTGACTGGGGACAGATCAGTTGCCCATGCTCTGCTCCAATGTTCCCCTGATGGATCCATCTCCTCCACTGCTCACAAACCAAATACTTCCCATGGCGCAGGCTATGCACTGGTCTCTTGCAGTGACTTACCAACCTCTGAGTGGCTCCTTTCCTCAGTTGTCTGTGGCTCCTTGCTACTATATGTGTTTTTTGGGAAAATAGAATAATTTAATCAGGCCTGCTAGCCTTAGGTCTGGTTGCGGGTGGTGCAGCACATTCTTTGTAAACAAGTTATATGTGGGTGGAGTTAGTGTGCATGTGCAGTGCCACCACATGGCTGGAGATTTCTGCCTTGGGCGTCCACCCCATGCAGCCATGCTTTTGAACCTACAGCTCCAAGGACCGTTTTGCTGGTTACCTAGCTCATAGACCTGCATGTGAAGGGTTTGTGACCGGTCTGGACAACAGGCTTGAGGGGTCTGTGAGCTCCAGACCCAGTCCTAGCTCAACAATTGGCATAGTCGTAGCAGGATTCTGGGCAGGTACAGAAGCCAAAAGCCCTTGGAAGTACGAGGAAATGTGGCTACTTTTGAATATGCTCTGCCCTATGGCCACCTTCCCGTTGACCAGGATGTGGTTGCTGCTCACTGTTTTGCAAGACAGCATAGATCAGGCACTACAATGAAAAACCCCTTGGGATGGGGAGGAAATGTGTCTGTCCTTGAGCGTGGGTGCCTGGTCCCAATTTTCTGCTGACCAGAGCCTGGCTGCTGCTCGCTATGCTGCAAACTGATCAAGATCTGAAGAAGAAAGCAGAGTTGTTGGAAGTAAGGATGATAATCCTAGAGGATGATGTGCAGCACCTGGTGACTCCTGTCTCTCACACCAAGGAAGACAACCAACCCAGTGGTGAGTTAGCAGAAACCATGCGTCTCCAGGCATGACCTGTTGTGCATCAGAAAGTGAAGCACAGCGGCCTATGGGACCAGATGGACAACGGGTGGATGATCCACAGGTGACCTGGTTCACCACCTATGTCCTCTATACCCAGGTTGAACTGGTTGACTTGAGGAGACAGTTCAGGCAGAAACATGGGGAGACCCTGGTTATGGGACCTAGGGGTGGATAGTATGATGTGCTCTAGTGAGGAGGCAGAGAGATTGGCCTCCATCACCATATACCTGTCCCTGAGGCAGCGGCTGCAGAATAGCCGCAGATATGCAGGTGAGGCAATCACTCCTTAATGGAATGGGTGAGTGCAGCTGCCCAAACCGTGTGGGCAAATGCTGGAGACCTGCCCAAAATTGTTAGTAAATGGCAAATGTATGCTGAGCTGGTCCAAATCATTTGGGAGCCAGGGATGTGGCAGTCCATGTTTAATGTGAACACTCATGGCCTGGACAATGAAAATTTTACAGACAGCATGAGAGACATAGTGCTGCAAAATGCCCCATCAATGTCCTT